>NC_045030.1:6699914-6715519 GCF_008632895.1 Mastomys coucha | reverse complement strand
AAAAATAAAGCTGAGAATGGTGCTGCGTGTCTATAATTTTAGCGTGTGGGAGACAGAGTCAGAAGAATTGTTGTGAATCCAAGGCCAGCATACTCTACACTGTCTTAGTAAATACTCAGTCCTAGAAAAGGGAGTTAATAAAGAATACTAAGAGGTAAATATGATTAAAGTACCTTAAATTAATATATGAAAATGGCATAATGAAGTCTCACTATGTACAGCTAATACATGGTAATAAAATAAATTAAAATTGATTTAGATTGAATAAAATTTAAAAAAAAAAACCCAGGGTCAGGCTGGGAACATGACTCAGGTTGTTATTAGCTGTCTTGAGAGGGGAATCACAGGTTAGTGAGAGGATTCTTTTTATAACAGTTAAAGTGGAAGTGACTTAGTCTTATCTCATGTGCCATTTGTATGTGAGGGTGTCTGTATCTAGATACTCATGTGGGCATCCCAATTATCTTTTAAAAAACATATGTGTGTGTTTGTATGAGAGCCCATAGAGGCCAGAAAAGGGTGTCAGATCTTCTGGAACTGGAGCTACTGGCAAGACAAAAACTTAGGTCCTCTGGAAGAACAGCAAGAACTTTTAACCATGGAGTCATCTCTCCAGCCTCATTGCTTTAAATAGTTAACTTCACAGTGAATGCTGTCTTCTTAGAGGCAGGTCATTGGGCAGGGCACTGTGAGTCATTAGGAGTTAGGCAACACATGTTTGTATAATACCTTATAGTCACTGGGGGACAGTCAGGCTCCACGTACCCATGGCCTGGTTCTTACTGAGTGGTACCTTAACTCTTGACTCTGTCCTTTTGTGTCTGCATTAGCTTGCAGGAGTTGACAGTCCCAAGCAGATCACAGATGAGGAATGCATAACACAATGAGTGTGATCATCAAGGCAGATGGGAAATGGACATTTTAAATGTGTGAGCAGCTCTTTTAGGCTCTTAAAGAAAGCATGGCAATTGGATGCACTCGGAAGAATCTGCGTCTGATACTGCTGTATTTCCTCATGTTTATCTGTCTTCTCTCTTGCTCTCTTTCCCTCCTTCCCTTCTGTTCTTTCGCTCCTTGTGTTTTTGGTTAGTTGTTTAGGGGTTTTTGGATTTTGGGTTTTCTGAGGCAGAGTCTTGCTAAGTAACCCAAGCTGATCTCCAAGTTGGGGATCTTGCCTCTGCCTCCCCAGTACTAAAATTATAGCTTCAAGCTACTGCAACAAGTTGAAATTGCTGCTGCTGTTGTTGTTGTTGCTGCTGTTGTTGGTTTGTGTGTGTGTGTGTTTCTGGCATGGGGGACTAAACCCAGGTTTTGTTGTCTCCCACTGGACTATATCTCCAGTTTTTATCTCCTAATTTCTAAGAATATATTGATGTGGTACTCTCCATTTATGAATCTTGGATACTATCCATCTATTATTAATTATACTATTTTACCTCCAAAAATACTGATCATTTGAGCTCTTTGGAATGTGGGGTCATTGGAGTAGGGTTATGATGAGATCACACTCATAACATAAGGTGAGCACCCAATTCAATAGGATGCCTATCCGACTTGTGCATTGCCAGGTGTGGTGATCTTTAATCCCAGAACTGGGGAGGCAGAACTCTGTGAGTTTGAGGCCAGCCTGGTCTACACAGTAAAAGAAAAAAAAAGCCTTGTGCATTTTGTGCATGGGGTTGGAGACACATGGTCCATAGTACTGACTGTTCTTCCAAAGGCCCCAGGCTCATTTCCTAGCACCTACATGATAGCTCACACCATCTTTGAGTCTAGTTCTGGGAGATCCGATGTCGTCTTCTGGCAGCTACAGGTATAATGCACACACAGGGTATACAGACATACATGAAAGAAAACACCCATACATATACAAGATAAAATAAATATAAGATTACTACAAGTCAGGTGACTATCAGCAATTAAGAGACAGGCCTGGTGTAAGTTGTCCTAATTCCTGCAAAGGAGAGGGAACTTGCTGACAGCTGACCTCCGATTCTAGTCTCCAAATTCGAAAGAAGCCATGTTAGCCATGGCCTTCCAAGAAACACATTTTCCCTTAAAAATCAAATTGAACATTCTGCACCTGCTGAACACTATGCAAGCTACTTTGTTTGTTTGTTTTTGCTATGACAAATACCTCACAAGAGACAACTTTCAAGGAGGACCAGCTTATTTGGTCATACAGGTTAAGAAAAGACACAGTCCATCCTGGCCAGGGATGCATGGAGAAAGGAACCCGAGAAAGCTGGCTCCATGTGTCTGCAGTCAGGAAGGGGACAGACAGGAAGTGACACTGGACTAAATAACTTTAAGGCCCATTGCCAGTGACCCACTTTCCTTTAGCTAGGCTCTACTTTCTCCAAAGGGCCACCAACTAGAGACCAAGTGTTCAAACACATGTGCCTGTGGGGACATTCCACATTCAAACCACAGCACACACCTATACCATCTCTTGCTTCAACTATGTCAATAAAATTGTGTCACAATTTATTAAGTCAATATTCAGTGCCTATAATATGTTAATGTATGCACTGTCACCTGGTCCAAGAGGCTCTAAATACTTGTTCTTTACAGAAAGTTTTGCTTTCTTTAGAGTTAATATCTATCTTTCCCTATTTTTGTTTGTTGCCCTTCCTGCCTATATAGTCTAGATTGACTCCAAAAGCAGTAAGTGTCTCTCATGAATGCATGCAAACAAACCCCTCAAACTTCTTGATTTTTAATTGGAGACCCTTATTCTAGAATCCTGTCTGCTCCTGCTCTGGCTGCCAGGGTACCATTCTGGGCTACTGGTTGGTCCTCTGAATACTACATACTAAGTTTTTTGGACCCTGATTGTCTCTCAGGGGCCCGTGTGTTAAAGGCCTGGTCCCTAAGATAATGTTTTTGGGAGGTGGCAAAACTTTAAGAGGTGAGGCCCAGTGAGCCATCTTTAGGACACTAAAGGTGTTCTCTTTAATAGGATTGTGGGACCCCAACCTCTTCCTTTTCTTTCTTGCTCCCTCCCAGGCTATGATGTAAGCAGCTTTGTTCTAACACCCCCATCTCCCATGATGTGTTGCCTCACTCCAGACCTAAAGCAGTAATGCTAACTGGTCATGGACTGCATTCTCCAACACAGGGAACCAAAACTAACCTTTTCTCTTTATAAGGTGGCTTTCTCAGATATTTTGTTATAGTGCTGGAAAGATTAACATCACACTTTTCAAATTCAGATCAGTCATCTACTGCTTTGTAAGAAAATCATCTCAAAACTTAGTGGCTTAAAATGGCAAGGATCATTTATTTACTCTGGCTTCAAGGCAGCACCCCTGCTTCCTGTATGGTAGCTTTGTGGGCAATAGCACATGCTATCCTGAATACAGAACCCTTCACATTCAGTCTCCTCTGGAAGTGAATCCCGGATCAGATGGTTTGGAGAGAAGAGACACGGTGACTTGGCTAGGAGGGATGGCAGTCTTCTATGGCTTTTTTGAAGACTGTAAACAGTCTGGTTTCTAACTCTTCTGAGAATTCTGTGCCTGGTGCCTTGTGAGCCTTTTATTTCTCAGGGGTTCTGCTTGCTAAGTTGGCTTGTTTCCTGCCATTTCTATGCCTACACTCACTCAGTGTCTTAGTTTCATCTTTGTTAGTGTGATAAAACACTCTGACAAAAAGCAACTTAGGAAAATTGTTTGACTGACAGTTCTAGGTGACAATCTATCATTGTAGGGAAGTCAAGGCAGGAAGTTAAAACATCACATCTATAGCTAGGAGCAGAGAGAGAGAGAGAGAGAGAGAGAGAGAGAGAGAGAGAGAGAGAGAGAGAGAGAGAGAACAAATGCACCAATCCTTTCTTTCTCTCATCTAGCTTTCTAGTCTCTTATATTGTTCAGGAACCCCTGTCCAGGGAATGATGTGACCCATGTGGGCTGAGTCTTCCTGCATCAATTAACAGTTGAGATAATCATCCACAGACAGACTACGGGCCAACCTGATCTAAGAATTCCTCACTAAGACTCTCTTCCCAGGTGATTCTAAGTTGTACCAGGCTGACAGATCCTAGCATTTCCTTTTCTGCTTTTTACTGTTGTTGTTTATTTTTGATTTGGGAGATTGGTTGTTGTGCTGACAATGGAACCCAGGGCTTGAAGCATGCTAGACAAATACCCTACCATCAAGTTTCATCCTTGGCCTCAGCTTACGGAATTTTCCAGGTGTTGGTCTGTCAAGTCAGTTACCTTTTGTCTGTTTGCTTTACAGTTGCCAAAATGTTAATGATATCTTTCACTGGCTGTATTTTCCTCTCTCACTTTTTATTTCTGCCCTAATGTATTTAGAACTGGGAAAAAAATCCCATTACTGCCATTTTAAAGAGAGCTGTGGGGCGTAAGATGGGGGCATATAAGTACTCAATATCCCATGGCTAATTGGAAATTATCTATCCATTTTTTTTCATTCAATAACTGTTGAGATGCTCCCAGCAAGAGGAACTATGTCTGTCATTCCTTGGGTAGCTTTCCACAGCAAATACAAATCTGCATCAAATCCTAGACAAGAGGACAATGATGAGCCGGCTGTGGAAGGGGGCATTGAGAAAGATGCTAAACTCCTCCATTCTCCTCCAAAGTGTCCGGCTTTGATGATGGCTGCTGCCCTTGCAAATGTCAGGCCAGCTCCAAACAATTCCTTGAGTTCTAGCTGTACCTTTGCTGGTAGGACTGATGTTGGGGAGG
Organism: Mastomys coucha; assembly: GCF_008632895.1. Taxonomy (NCBI): domain Eukaryota; kingdom Metazoa; phylum Chordata; class Mammalia; order Rodentia; family Muridae; genus Mastomys; species Mastomys coucha. The sequence goes on along the minus strand of NC_045030.1, from coordinate 6,710,804 downwards.
GGGGTTCATTCAGCTTTCCTTTTTAAATTTCTCTCTCCCTGCCGATTATAAGATACAAAGAAATGGGCTGGTGTGATGCCTCTATGGATAAAGGAGCTTGCTGCCAAGCCTGATGACCTGAGTTTGATCCCAGGATCCACATGGTAGAGACAACTGACTACCACAAGTATCATCTGATCACACACACACTATGACACACTCCCCCACCACACACACACAATAAGCAAACAGGATACAAGAAAGTACCTTGTATCACACAAGCTGCATTTAAAAAAAAATCTGCTTTGGAGTCCCTTCTGGAAGGCATGCTTATCACTCTGGATATGTGTTGGAAGGGCACAGTTATTTAACCCAAGTGGGTGTCATTTAACCCGAGTAGGAAGGATCATGGAGACACCACAAGAAAGGGCCCAATTGGCAAGTACAGCAGCTAGAAACTGGTCAGTACTGCAGGGACCCCAAAACACCCCATCCACAAATGTCCTGGCCTGAGGCCAGGAACATCAGAAGGAAGGTCTGGTACTTGGATCCAGTTACCTCTGACTCCTGCCTGGAAGCTATAGTGAGAACTGACTTGAAAGTGAAAACTGCCCCACCTTGTGGTTGTGCCAAACAGAACTGACTAGCTCATCCCCTCCCCATGGATCACCTAAGTGTCTACCTTAAGTCCTTTAAAATGTCCCAGACAAGCAGCTGGGTGGTGGTTACCCCATTCCTGCTACACAGGAGCCCTGTCTCCTCTCATTTAAGTTTCCACCGATGAAATCTATAAAACAAAGCAAAACTTCTAAAGCTCACAAGCGCTCTGTGTCTGTGAGTTTCATTCTCTGAATTCGTGAGGAAACTGGAAAGCCATTGGCTCAAGGTGGCTTTAGGTCCCCAAGCTAAGCCCACCAGAAAAGAGAGAAAAGTCTTTCATCAAATTCAAAGATACCTCCAAAATTCCTATATCAACATCAATTAACAAAGCAAATGTAGGCTAGAGAGATAGCTCCGCAGTTTTGAGTGCTGTTCTTGCAGAGGACCGGAGTTCGGCTCTCAGGATCTCCAGCAGGCAGCTTGAAAGCGCCTGTAACTCCAGGTAATACCAGGGCCTCTTTTGGCACCTGTGCTCACATGCACACTTCCACACAGAGAAATTCACATATATACACATAATTAAAAATAAAGTATTACAAAATCCAACAGAAGTGTTCTTGAACTTTAAATAATTAGAATCCCAGTGCCTTTCTTTACCTTTTCATGTCTGTCTTCTCTCACTGAATAAGGTGTCTGGGAAATTCACCAATATTACTGAGGTCTCAGTCACTGACTCATTTTGATCAATGTGTGATTTTACCAGTGTGGTTTTCCCACAGGTGAGTCTGCTCTGTGATTCTCCCTCAGGTAAGCTACCTTCCTGCTGAGGATGGGAATGTGCAGCTTGAAGGCATTTACCCACAAATCCGGCAGGTCTGGGAATGAGGTCCTCTCAGTTTTCTAGCAGGACCTTTAAGGAAAAAGGACCGTTCCCTGAAACCTTTCCAGATCTGACTTGCCCAAGAGAAGCAAGGATGTAAAGCAAACAGAAAGGGTCCGTGAAGCCTGTGACTCAGGAGGCTGGAAGCCTGAAGACTGCATGCACAGTATTCCGATCTCTCGTGATCTCCCACACTTATTGTGACTGGGACCAAATGCAGCCTTGCTTTAACTGCAGCACAGATGGGCCTTTTCTTGGCCCTTTCTAAGGCCTGCCCATAGAGCAGGAGCCCATGTAAAGGCCAGGATTCTGCCGTGCTCGCTGAAGAAAGAAAGAGCTGACTTCCCCATTTGACATGGAAAATTGCTTCTGCCTGGAAAAGCTGACCCTCAAAAGGATAGATTAGGAGGTGGAGCTGTTGTGAGATTGGATAAAGTGGTGAATGGCATGAGTGTCCTTATAACATGGGAGAGCTGTGTACGTGTGTGTGTGTGTGTGTGTGTGTGTGTGTGTATGAAAGGACACAGGGAGAAGTTAGTCATTTGCAAGCCAGGAAGAGTCCTCTGTCGGTGTCTTGAGCTTAGGCTCTTAGCTTGTTGAGAAATAAATACCTTTCTGTTAGTTAAACTTACTGGTTTTGATATTTTGTTACAGCCTCAATTGAGTAATGCAAAACAACATTAAAGCATGTTTATATTGCTCATCAGTGTATCTCTTGCAACAGACTGTTCAGATTGATTGCTGTATAAACAATGGCTCCCAGACTTCAAACAGCATCATTGAGGTAGAGCGTGCCTGGCACTTGGGGACAAGGTCCATGAAACAGCCTGATGCCACTCTAGAATACCTGAAACTCAGCTTAGAGGACACAAAAACTGTTGCTGGAATGATCTGAGGGCTTGCACACTTGCCATTGTGGTGACTGATGCTACCTGGGCTGGCCATCTGCTAGGACACCTAAGGATGACCTCTACCTACAGGCTGGTGAGGGCTACCTCACAGCATGGCTGCTGAGCTCCAAGTGTGGAGATCTCAAGAGAAAGAGGCAAAGGTGTAGTCACCTTATTTCTTTCCCCGCCATACTGGAGATGGGACAGAGAGCTTCCCACACTCTGAGTACAGGGCTTTGAAGCCCAGCACTGCCTTCTATAGCCTGAGCACCTAAGGCTTTGTGGACCGGTAATGCCAGATCCTTGACTACATCACAGAAAAGAATTTCAGTGAGGTGGAGCGAAGCAGTTAGCAAGTTTGCTAAGGAGATATAAAGAGACCATACACAGTTCGGACTTAAGTGTGGGTACTTAGAGACAGATAGACTTAAGGAATGTCACACACATCCAAGTTGAGAGACAGAGAGAGAGAGAGAGAGAGAGAGAGAGAGAGAAACTAAAGAAGGGACAGCACACACCTCTGAAATGTGAGCCTCTCAAGATAGTAGCATGCTTTGATGTCTTTGTAATGGCTGTATATGTGAATCAGTGTCTTAAAATTATTGCTCAAAGGATGCAATTTACAAGAAGGTTTAAAGATTAGATTTTTAAATTGTGTATGTGTGTTTGTCTGTGTCTAGGTATGTGCACCTGGGTACAAGTGCCCACAGAGGCCTGATGAACTGGTTGCTGCTGGAGCTGGAGTTAGAGGTGGTCGTAGGCTTACCTACCATGGTTGCTGGGAACTGAACTCCTCCTCTGGAGGAGTAGTGCATGTTCTTAATTGATGGGCCTCCCGCCCCTACTCTTGAACTTTTGAAAAAATTTCCATTTACTTAATATGTGTGTACACGAGTGTGGGAGTGCTCAGGACTCCTGTGGCGCTCAGAGGACAACTTGCAAGTCCGTTCTCTCCTTCTGCTCTGTAGGTCCTGGGGATCAACTCTTGAGGCTTAGCAGCAAGTACCTTTGCCCACTGAGCTTTCTCTCCAGCCCCATTTATTATTAGAAGATGATTGTAAGAGTCAGTAGGTTGAGTTTAGGAATGAGAGAAGAGAGCTATTGATATAGTTACGATCAAGGTCATAGACACTCTGGCCCTATGTGTTTGTAACCTTCTTCTTTGAGATATCTTTAGAAAAAGAAGAAGAGTCTCTATGGATTACAACTTAAATTTTTTAATGCTTACTTTTAATGATGGTTCTTAAATGCTTTAACCCCCCCCTTGTAGCCCACCACCCACCAGAGGTAGTGGAAAAGAAAGGATACAGGGGAAGTGGACCTGTTTAGAAATGGTTCCCTGGAGCAACTCCCGCTGTGTTGTCTGGAAATCCACAGTTCAGTTCACAGGTTAGCAGCAGCAGCTCAATCCACTCGGAAACACTTCTTGGATACACCAGCAGTTCAATGCAGTAGAGTCAGGACAGCAAACACAAATCAGCAGCAGTGACACTACCTAGCAGAGACAGCCAGGCCTCAGCCTCAGCAGGAGTCAGCAGGAGGAAGGACCAGCAGGAATGCCAAGAGAGGTTCTTGGCTGTGCCTCTCTCAGCAAAGCAAAGATCATCAAAGACTTGAGACCAACCGGCATTGCACAGCTAGCTCTATAAACAAGCCTAGCTCAGCCTCCATCATTGTCCATTGAATTCTATTTATACTTCATTCAAACATCAAGTGTCCTCCTCGTGTCTTGCCTCAGCATGTGCATCTGTCTCAGCTGACATCACCTGCCAATCATCCCAAGTCCACAAAAGAGACGAGAAACTACAACACACCACCAAAAGTTTCTTGATACATTTCTCTCTATAAAGTCCCAACAAATAGAGCTCAACTATACGATGTAATACAGACCAATACATGTATGTCATTAGAAAAAAATCTTTCATCACATGTCCTTTCACGTGCTTATTTTAACAAAATATCCTTTTACCTATGTCAGTTTCAATTACTTCACGAGTCTGCCTTAGCCTTTCACCTATGTCTACTTCAGAAAAACACTCCTTCATGTGTTTGCCCCAATAAAACACCATCCAACACAACTGACTTTCCAAGAACTCTTAAGTTTCTACTTCAACGGGTGACTTTGACTTGGGCATTTGTATTGAAACTTCTGACTCTAAGTGAGATCCCAGAGTGAAGGGACCCTTTCTGCTCCCACACCCATTAATTTTCCCTGTCCTCTTCCTGCCTCCGTACTACTAAGTTGCTGCTCAGGCCTAAACCCTTGACTTGGCAACTGTAGTCATTGTTTTCTCATTGCTATGAAAAGAAGGGACATAACAGAGGAAGGGGTTGTCATGGCTGACAGTTTGAAGAGCTGTGGTCTGGTGTAATAGGAAGTCAAGATAGTATGTGGCTTCATAGTGGCTTCATGCATATGAGACTTTTCTTTCTGTGACACCTCAGACAGAGCAGGAGGCAGAAAAGGGACAAGAAGTGAGGCCAGGCTATCCAACTTAAGGTCAGCTGCCCAGCAGTCTACTTCCTCCGCGTAAGCCCTTCCTCACAAAAGTTCCACAGCCATGTGGTGAAAGGAGAGGACTGGCTCCTGCCACTTATTGTCTGGACTGCATATTTTGAAGGATAACTTAAAAGAAAAAATTTTAAGACAAGTTACAAAAGAAAAATGTAAAAACGCATCTCCTGCAACATGGGAACCTTCAGGAGGAAATGAAGGTCCAAAGAAAATGTTAAAATCGATGCTTTTATGCTGGGCTTGATGAAGGGTGGAAAATGGTCCTACCCTGGGTGGCTGGGAGGAGCATCTTCCACCTGAGGGTCTGTGACCTGCTGTAAGGGCACGAAAGAGTTCAGAATCTTTCCTACAATCAACATGTCTCAACTTAAAAACCTATGTTAAGACATACATCATGCTAGGATATGCTGAGTCCTTCTGAGAAATATATACTTGGGGCTGAAGAGATAGATTGCTGGGCCATTAAGACTATGCGCTGCTCTTGCAGAAGAACCAAGTTTGGTTCCTAGCACATATGTCAGATGGTTCACAACCACCTATAACTTCAGCTCCAGGGAACGCAACAACCTCTTGTGACCTCTGAGGGCACTGGCATGACTGTGCACACACATACACATACATATACATGCATAAATATATATTTGGAAAAAAGATGCATGTGATTCTGGGGCTCAGCAAGCTTGAAATTAGCTGGGTAAGCTGTAGGCTGGGAGCTCAGACAGGAGTTGGTGCTGCATAACTTCATAGGGTCGCCTGCAGACTCTGACAGGAGGTAGGATGGGGGTCTCACTGTGTGTTCTAGGCTGTCCTCAAACTTATGATCCTTTTGCCTCAATCTGAAGAGTAGCTAAAATTTTAAGTATGTGTCACTGCATTAGCCTGATGTTATAATCATGATTCTGAAGTGTACAGGACAGCCTGCAGGCTGGCAACTCAGTCATGGCTTAGAAGTTTGTCTTGAAGGAGGATTCTTTCTTCTTTGGGCAGAGCTTTGAATTGCTCAGAGGAGGTCCATCCACATTGTAAAGGGTGGTCTCCTAAGACAGATCATTCGTTGTCTATAGATAAAAATGACACACACTAAGTGCCTTCACCCACACAGGCTGGAGTAGTGTTGGAACACACAATCAGGCTCTGCAGCCCAGCCAAATGGCCATGTAAGATCCAGGAAACCCATTCACCCAGTCTGAATCAGCTTTTCTGCTCCCTAGGCTGCAGGAGAGTAACACGAGAAGCCGTCTGTGCTTCCGGCATGGCGTCCTCCTGAGTGTGGGTTACACAGATTGACTCACCAGGGTTGGGCTATGAAGCATCTTGATTTCATCTTGTCCACCTGTCCTGCTTTCTCTTCAGAGCCTTCCTGTGAACTGGCTCTACGTAGGCCTCACATGGTAAAGAGCGGATGTCTCCTGCTAACAGCTGGTGTGTGAATGATGCTGGATGTGCACCCCCCCACACACACACACATACACTGAGAGCCAGCTAAGCCCCACCTAGACTCCTGAGCCAAGGAAAGTGGAGAATGACAGACAGGCACTTGTTTCCTAAGCAGCTAAATCTGGAGCTAACTGGTACAGTGAGATAGATAAGTAAGTAACACATCCTGTGGGCTGGAAGGTCTACACAGACCCCGGCACACTGCAGGTACTTGTATCGGTTATTTCTCTGATTGTTGTGACCAAATACCTGGCAAGAAACAACCTACGGGAGGATGGTGGCAGGAAAGATATGGTGGCAGGAATGTGAGATGGCTGGTCACATGGAGTCCACAGTCAGAAATCAGAAAGTGAAAAGGAAGAGAGGCTGGGCTGTCAGTCCTCAGAGTCCACCCTCCCCACCCCCACCCACCCCCACCCCCAGCCCCAGCCCCAGTTATTCACCTCCTGCAGCAAGGCCCCACCTTTTAAAAGATCTGCATCCTTCCAAAACAGCACCACCAGCTGGGGACCAAGTATTCTACACTAGTCCGTAGGGGACAGTTCACATAGAAACCACCAGAGCATTTAATATGTGTGACTGGAATTTGACTCCAACCGAGTAATGGCTTTGTTGAAAGGCCTCCCCCGAGAGGACTTGCATTTTCATGAAGATTCTACCCTAAGGGGATGATTCTGTCATGGGAAATTTTTCCAGCAGAGCCATGGGAGGAAGGGTATGTTTGAGACCACACCACGTGGGGCCACATACACAAGTAGTGATCAGTTTTAGTTCTGGGCAAGGCACGGCAGATTAACAGGGAGGGGGAGTGAGGAAAGAGAGGGGGGAGAGGGAGACAGAGAGAGGCAGAAAGAGAGACAGAGAGAGACAGGGGAAGGATGTGCCTGATGTAGAGTTTCCAGCTTCTTCCTTCCTTACAAAAGGATCTATAGTGACAAGGAGACTTGGGGAGCACTCACAAGAGTTATATAGAGGAGCAAAGGCCTCAGAGCATTTATGGGTCACTGAAGGGCTTGGTAAATATTAATAGCAATGTGAGTGATCTTCCTAGAGATCCCAGAGTGCTGCAAACTAGGCAAATGATACCAGAAAAGTAGAGAGGTCAGGAGAAGGGACACCCGAACTTTGTCATGAAGATGGATGGGCATTAACTGGGTGATAGAAGGGAAAAGCTTTGCAGTTGGAAGGAACAGTCTGCACAAAAGATCCCACGATGGAGGTGGCATATGTCTGAGGACTGACTAGATTATTAGTATGTGATTCTAAGAGTGTGGCAAGTGACAGGAGAACACTGGAAGGAGATAGGCGGAGGGAGTCAGTAAAGAACAGACTGGGGAGAAGTTGTAGCCACAGTGAGGATTTGGATCTTTACACAGGGAGCAAAGGAAGTTCATCGGAGAGTCTATTTCTTATTTTCATTTCTTTCACCCCAGAGCCCTATATGTGCTAAGCAAGCACTCTAGGCCCACAATCCCCACTGGACGATTTAAGTGTGGTCAGAGTTCTGTTGTTAAGTGGTCATTCTGGATTAGTAGAGGGAGAGGCTGAAGTGGGCACTGCAGTAGTCTAGGCAAGTGGCTCTAACCGTCTTACAACACAGTACAAACTATCGATCAGAAAGAAAAATGGGAGGCATTAGGCTGATGCAAAATGTCACTCACCTCCCAGTGGGGACCAAAGCCAGCAAACATGATGGAATGGATGAAGGGCTCTCTAACAGGTCTGAGCATGCCATGCGAATATGGATGTCCTCCCCTCCCTTCCCTCTCCCTTGCTAAACCTTTAGATTACATTCCTAAAACTAGCCACCAAGGTTTATTTCCTTGTTTGGCCATGTCCTTAGACCTACTAACTAAAACTTCAAGGTCCAGCTATCAAAACACCAAGGTCCAGCAATCAAAATTTATTATTTGGCTACACCTGATAACCTGTCCAGTCAAGACTTACCCACTCATCCTAGCACAGACTCCCCCTTTTTCTCCTTAAAAACCAGACCTGCAGAGACACCTTCTGCTATCTTTGCCCAATAAATACGGAGTCAGAGCCCCACAGCTGGGGTGATAAATCTGCTGAGAATTTGGTGTCTGGGGCGTGTTCTCTGCCAACTCCCAGCCCCTAAAATGCCGATACCAAATCAGATTTGACTTCTAATTCTGACCACGCCTCTTACCATGTATGGGCTGTAGCAGTTCTAAGCCTCTCTGCATGGCAGAGTCCTTGGATAACTACTAAGGATAATGGGCACAGCAGCACACACCTACAGCCGCAGCATGCAGGAGGTCAAGCAAGGATAGTGGGTTCAAAGCCTGTCTGGGTTACATAGTGAGACCTTGATTCAAAAACGAGCAAAAAAGAAGGGGAGAGAGAGGGAGAGGGAGACAGAGTATGAAAGAAAGAGGGACAAAGGAGAGAGGGATGGGAAAGAGAGAGGAGGAAGGAGGGAGGGAAGGAAGAAAGATGAAGGAAGGAAGGAAGGAAGGAAGGAAGGAACAAATGAACGAACAAACGAACGAACGAAGGTCTATCTTGCTTGGTTGTTGTGTGGGACTCATGGAAAGAGCCCAGCATAGAGTCCAGCACAGTGTGGGAAATCAAGGCCAACAATAGCCTGTTCCATTTTTGTAACAAGTGACAAAATCAATACACATTTCTGGTACTCTTTGTGCATATTTGATTCTGCCATAGAAATCAAGACAAGTGGGGCTGCTAAACATTGTCATCAATAAATATGTTAGTTACCTGGGAGAAATGTCAGACATACATGAAGGGGCCTATCTGTGAACTCTGATGAGATAGAAGGGTCACGAGAGTCCTAATAGACTTGAGGTACTAAATATATGACACACAAAATATTTACAAGGCAACAATTGTGGTTAAGGCACCCGAGGCACTAAATACTCATGATAAACTAAATATACAAGAGCTACTAAATATCCACCCCCCCCATTGGTGACACTCATTCTACCTCCATGTGTCCTCTGCCCAAGAAATACAGATAGCATCCCTGGCTGCTCCTCAGGGGTGTTGGTATATACTGCTGTGGCCCACACAGCCTCGTTCTGCATTTCTCCCACAGAGCTCATGTGTACGGTTGGCCACAGGCATCTTCCAAATGTCCGCAGACTTCAGACGTCAGTACTGACGTCATGGACACACTCAGTGGGGAGGCAAACAGCTGCAGCAGAGGGAAGCAGGGATTACATCCTGCCCCAGGATTCAGCCACTGTGTTTCTGCCTGCGGGTTCCCATCTCCAGTGTGTGACGCTTTCAATCAATTTTACCCATAGCTATTGAGGTTTTTCCTTCCTGGTTTGCAAGGCTTTCTTTTCTGGGCTTTCTAGGTTAGCTTGCCTGGGAGTGTCCTCAGAGGCCATTGTTGCTTGGAGGTGAGTTCCCATGTGATAACTGAGTCACCATGGAGAAGGAAACCCTGCTGCCACCACGTCAGACGCAGCATTGTTCTGAACAAGTGAGGCATTGCGGTTAGAAGCAAGGAAGAGAGCCCTGGCACCCAGCAAGCCAGCCTGTGAACTCTGGACTTGATGGGTTTCTCCAACCACTACGGGGACTTGGAGAGAAGTCAAGGTGACCAAGAGCTGTGCGACGGTGCAGAGAATTGAAGAGTGGCAGCTGTGGATGGCAGTGAACTCATTCAAACCCTGCTGTAGGCAATGGCTTAAGCACACTGTCAACTTGCCTACTGTTGTAGGAGACTTTTTTAATCCATTCAAACAGTGTTGACAAAAAAAAATCCCCAATTGGAAAGTTGCCCCAAAACGGAGAGGTTAACTAGCCATGTGGTGAGTGCTAGCTAGCTGGGGTCCAGCTTAAAAAAAAGAAAGAAAAGGAAAAGAAGAAAAAGAGAAAAAGAAAAGCTCCTTAGTGACTTAACTTGACAAAGACCTCTCTCTCTTTCTCCCCTCTCTCACACACACACGCACACAGACGCAAATGCACACACACATGCATTCACACACATTCTTACACATACACACACCACATTCTTAAACACTCACATATACTTTTACATGCAGACACATTCATACATACACAAACACACATTTACACACATATACACTCTCACATACACTCTCATACACTGACACACATACAAATAGACACACACTCACACACACATAAACACACACACTCACACATAGGGTTAGGGTATTTGGTGCTTTTAATTCTGCCATGTGTTTGGAAGGCGGAAAGCTGAGAACCATTAGTGGAATCCTCTGATTTGATTTGTATAGAGCCCTTGTTTGGATGCATAGAAGGTGCCCAGACTAGATGTCAAGACCCAGAGCCCCTAGATCACTCTCAGAAGACCCTGCAAAGGTTTCTGGACACATGACTATCTCTCACTGTGATGTCCCCTCCCCAATTAGAGCAGCATTCCAAACATGATGGGAAACAAGGCTGATAAACAACCATCAAGAAGGGAGGGTTTGGATGGGTAGATGGCTCAGTGGGTAAGATTGCTTGTTGTGAATACATGAGGACCTGAGTTTGGATCCCCAGCACCCATGTAAAAATCTAGGCATGGCTACACTTGCCTGTACCCAACCATTTGTCAGAGTGGAGATAGA
>NC_045030.1:6697819-6699904 GCF_008632895.1 Mastomys coucha | reverse complement strand
AAAACAAAAAACAAAAACAAAAACAAAAACAAAAAACGGTGAGCTCATGGGTCAGGGAGAGATCTCACCTTACAAGAATAAGATGGAAGGTGATAGGCCAGGACACTCAACTTCTGGCCTCCACAGTTAAGTATACTTATACATGTACACATATACCACACACACATAAACATACATGCATGCACGAGCACATGCACACATGGGCCATGGATCACAGCAAGCCTAATGATGTGAGTTTGATCCCTGGATCCACATCCACATGGTGGAAGGAGAAAATCAATCTAGCAGGTTGTCCTCTTCTGACCTCCATAAACTCATGCACACACACACACACAAAATCAATAGAATAATTTTTAAAGAAGGCAGAGTCTGTCTTCCACAGTAACACATTCTGTGACCAGAGGGGAAGGAAGAGTCTAGAAAGAAAAGGTAATGAAAAAGAGACACTGGGATAGTTGAATGACCTTCACATGACCTTCTCAGCTTAACTAGGGGAATAGTGAACCACTTTTGGCTTTTTAAATAGCATTTATTTTAAGTAGCCCTGTTAATTAGGATTAATTAACAGCTAGTAGCTTCTGTTGCCTCCTAATTGGTGGTTTGCAAGTCAGAAAGTTTAAGAGGAGAGTGGGGTGAAGGTCAAGGTGAGGGGATAGAGGGGTTTCTAGTTGTCTGGAATGAGTAATTTGAGAGCTTTTCTTGTTAAGGCTAAGGGTAAGAAATTCTCCCAACAGTCACCTTGGTCAGAGGAACTCCATTCTGAAAGATGCAACATGCACCTGGCTTGCTTTTACAGGTGGCTTTTCTGTGGCTTTAGGCCAATAACTAACACATTACTTGCCAGCCCCAGACCGACAATCCTTCACCAATCCCTTTCAGTGGCATTGCCCACTTGCCAGAGCCTGTTCTAGCATGTTCTCTTTCATCTTCTTTAGCCATGCTAAAGAACCTTGCCAAAACAGAAGTTGCCAGCTCTCTGGGAGTGTCCCAGGTTTCTGCCTCCTGGGAGAAGAAGGTGTGTCAGCTCAGAGACCTAACTCCAAGTGAATGGAAGAGGAGAGATTCAGTTTCTCAAAGGTCACACAGATATTTGGCCCTAGACTTTGCAGTAATTGGAACTTTAGCTTAAGTTCCAGCATTGCTGTTTGCTAGCAGTGTATAACTGAGTCCATTCCACCTGACTCTCTGACCCTGCTCTGTGTGTGTGTGTGAGTGTGTGTGTGTGTGTGTGTGTGTGTGTGAGAGAGAGAGAGAGAGAGAGAGAGAGAGAGAGAGAGAGAGAGAGGAAGAAGAAGAAGAAGAGAGACAGAGACAGAGACAAAGACAGAGAGACAGAGAGACAGAGATTAGGCAGTGAACTCCAGAGATTCTCCTGTCTCTGCCTCCCCAGGTTTAAGATTAAAAGCTCCAGCCAAAGTCACCATACCCAGCATTTTTTAAAAAAAATGGGTTCTGTCTTCATGGTTGCCCAACAAGGTCTCTACTGACAGACCCATGTCCCCAGTCCTTAATTCTGATTTCTTACAGGTCTTATTATCAATTTGCTTTGAGAACCAATACACTCCAGTCTACTAAACAGCATTCTACTTAACATAACAGCATCCAACATTATAAATAAACATGGAGTAACTAGACAAACATTTAGTCCAGATGAAACCATTGCCACAAACCTAAACTTAAGGCTAAACTCACAGCACTTGACTCCAGTCATTCTCAGTATAGCTGGCTGGCTTTCTTACATTCTATCTGGCTCCCCTCAGAGTCCAGAGCCAAGAGACAGTGCGTCCTCAACATCTTCAACAACCCTAAATGTTGCATGTTGTGGTATTATCCTGTCATCTGAGCACTTGGGAGGTAGAGATAGTAGGATCTGGAGTTCAAGATCATCCTTGGCACTATAGTGAATTCAGGGGCAACCTAAGCTACAAGAAGACCTTTCCTAAAAACAAAATATTTGAAATCCAAAACAAATAAACAAAGATTTAAAACAAGGGGGTAAAAAGATGGCTCAGCGATTAAGAGCACTTTCTGATCTCCCTGAGGATCTAGCACCAACTTCTGGCAGCTTACAACCTTCCTGTAGCT
>NC_045030.1:6680565-6697809 GCF_008632895.1 Mastomys coucha | reverse complement strand
ATTCTCAAGAGAGTAGTTTTCTATGAGTACAGCAAACCATTTTTCTTTTGCTCATGGGCTGGCTCGCTTCTCTGCCCTCCACTACATTATGGTTCAACGAAGGCCCTTATCAGATATAGTCACCCAATCTTAGACAGTAGACAAAATAAACTTTAAAAATATGTTATCCAGGGGCTGGAGAAAGGCCTGGGTTCAATTTCCAGCACCCACATGGCAGCTCACAACTGTCAGTAACTCCATTACTAGGGGATCCAAAACCTTTATACAGCTACACTTCAGGCAAAAACAAAACAAACAAAAAAAAACCCCAAACACCTATGCACATAAAATAAAAATAAATAAATTGTTTAAAAAATAAGATGGCTCGGTGGGTAAAGGGGATTGCTGCCAAACCTAGGGACCTGAGTTCCATTTCTGGCACCCATATTATGGAAGGAGAGAGCCAATTCCTGTAGGCTATCCTCTGGCTTCTGCATACATATCACGGCATACACTCTCTCTCTCACACACACACACACATACACAGGGAGGGTGTGAGTAAATGTGGCAGAACATGTCTTTAATCCCAGTATTCAGGAGGCAGAGGCAGGAGGATCTCTGTGAGCTCAACACTAACCTGGTCTACACAGTAAGTTCCAGGACAGCCAGGACTGCATAGTGAAACTCTGTCTCAATAAACAAACAAGCAAACAATTTAGTATTGGGATTCCTTCCTTTTCTGTCTTCATTTCTGTGCTGAAGCACCAGACTCTTGCAAGCTAGGCAAGAACTCTACCACTAAGTTACATTCACTGTGAAGCGATTATTTACAGCAATATAAAATTTACTAAGATAAGGGACTCAATAGAGATGGGACTTTGTTGTTGTTGTTTGTTTTTCCGAGTCAGGGTTTCTCTGTGTATCCCTGGCTGTCCTGGAACTCACTCTGTAGACCAGGCTGGCCTCAAACTCAGAAATCTGCCTGCCTCTGCCTCCCAAGTGCTGGGATTAAAGGCGTGCACCACCACCTCCTGGTCGAGATGAGACATTTTAAGAAGTATGTCTCTGCGCAGTTAGAAGGTTTGATTTGAAGTCGGTGCTGTAGCTCAGTGGTAAAGTGCTTGTGCAACATGCATGGAACCCTGGGTTCAATTCCCAGCACTGAGGAAAAACAATAAAGTCTCATTTGGTGTTTAAGTTACTTAGAAACAGTTCATAACTTACAGGTAAACATATGACCAAGACTCACAACCAAGATTGCTTCTTTAGGCCTGTACTAAGGGTGTTGTCCATTTTGTTATATCATACAGAGGTATTTATTTAAAACATTAAGTTTTCAGAAATTCTGATTCCTTGTGTCTGAAGTTGGGATCGGACTTGTATTTACAAATTTTATCTTATTGTTAATTATATGTGTCTGTGTGTCCATGTAAGGCTAGATGACTGAGGAGGCCAGAAGAGGGCATTGGATTCCTTAGAGCTAGAGTTACAGTTGTTATGGATCACCTGATGTGGGTGCTTGGAACTGAACTTGCGTCTTTTGCAAGAGCAACAAGCTTTCTTAACTGCAGAACTGTGTCTCCAGTCCAGACTTGCATTTTTAACAACTGAGAAATATAGTTTTACACTCAGTTGGATGTGTATTGATCACTATTGCTGTGTAACAAATAGTCCCAAATTTCCTGGCTTAAAATAACCATCATTGTATCCTGTTTATGGATCCTGTCAGGAATTTGGGAAGAAACACTCTAATGTATGGAGCCTCCATTGGAAAGACATGGGGGCTAGGAGCTGTAATCCTCTGAAAACTCTTCCAGAATACACAGTCAGTAGTGAGTGGGCCTTTGGCTGAGGCTCTTCGCTGGGATATCTACCTGCGGGCCTCTTCACATGTTTTGGGCTTCCTTACAGCATGCTCATCAGATTCTAGGAGTGAAATTCTGAAGAAGGACCAGAAGAAAACTTGCTAGAATCTTGGGGCTGAGCCTTGGAAACCAGGTGGTAGCACATCTGCTGGAGTCATGGGCCACTGGTACCATAGTCTTCTTTGGGAAACATCACCTTCTGTAGATGACGCTGGGTGTGTACAGGAGAATTCTGGGAAATGCTTTCTCTGTCCCCAACTTGAACAAAACCCTCATCCTCCACCTGTTTTACTTGTTGGTTTTTGTGGGGGGTGGGGGAGTTAGGAATAGAATCCAGGTCCTCACATAAGCTGGTAAGAGTTCCCCTACTCTCCATCCCTAAGGTTGACCATTTTCATTAACTAATACTTTTTCCTTAGGTATTTACTATTATTATTGTGTATGGATGCGCACATGTGGGCATACATATATGTGAGAGTGGACATGTGTGCACATGAATGTAGAGGTCAAAGGACAACTTCAGGCATCATTCCTTGGGTACTCCCTATTAGTCTCAGCACTGGGATTATGGGGTTCACCACATGTCCAGTTTTTAAAATGTGGCTTCTAGGGATTGAACTTGTGAGAAACTTACATCCATGTGCATTGAGTGGTTACCTAACCACCCTCTCCCCACATCAGATGTGGAAACTGTGGTGGTTTGAATAGGTATGGCCCCCATAGACTCATGTGTTTCAATACTCGGCTATAGAGAATGGCACTATTAGGAAGTATGGCCTTGTTAGAGGAAGTGTGTCACTATGGGAGAAGGCTTTGGGGTCTCTTATGCTCAAGCTATGACCAGTGCAGCATGCAGTCTCCTGCTGCCTGTGGATCAAGATTTGAACTTTCAGCTCTTTCTCCAGCACCATGTTCTGTCTGTCCACTGCCGTGTTTCCCACCATGATGATACTGGACTGAACCTGTAAGCCAGCCCCAATTAAATGTTGTCCTTTATAAGAGTTGCCTTGACCATGGTGTCTCTTTACAGCTGTAATACTTTAACTAAGACAGGGACATTTTTGTATCTCCTCCAGGAAGCACAAGTGTGACTTCAGTCAGATGAGGAAGAAACCTGTGGCTAGGCTTGTGTGGGGGTTGTCTTTCACTGCATTCAGAATTTTATTTTATTTTAATTGTATGTGTGGTGTATGCACATGAGTGTGTGTGTGTGTTACACACACATTTGGAGACCATAGGAGGATGTCAGGTGTCTTCCTCCACAGCCTTCCATTTTACTGCCTTGATGCAGGGTCTCTTCCCAAATATGAAGCCTGCTATTTCAGCTAAGCTAGTTGGCCACCCGCTCCTGCTCCCAATGCTGGGACTGCAGGTCCATGTAGCCATGATGGGCTTTTTACATGAGTGCTAGGGATTTGAACTCAGGTTTTCAAGTTTTCATGGCAGATGCTCTTAGCCACTGAGCCATCAGAATTTTAAACAGCATCTGCCATGTGGCCTTTGTACCAGCTTAGAACAACCACCAAGCCTTTCTTCCCTTCACTGCACAGCAAGCACACAGGAATCTAGGGTGCCTCTTTCCTTCTCCTTTCCTTTCTCTCTCTCTCTCTCTCTCTCTCTCTCTCTCTCTCTCTCTCTCTCTCCCGCTTCCTTCCTTCCTTCCTTTCCTTCTTTCTTTCTCTTTCTCTCTCTCTTTTTCTTTCTTTTAGATTTATTTTATGTGCATGAATATTTTGCCTGCATGTGTGTATACACAACACATGTATGCCTGGTGTCCATCAAGGCCAGAAGATGCTATTGAATCCTCTGTGTAGAATTAAATATCTAATTAATAAATCCCAATGGTTGGCTCACTACCTGCCTCAAAGGTTTGTGTTCCCAAATGAAAGACACACACAGCCTTTGTATTTTAATATATGTCTAACCTCCACTACCACCCGCCGATAATTCTGAGTTACTACTTACTAAATTCTGTGTTCTATCTTGGCTGCTCTGGACCCAGAGGGCTGCCCAACTGGGCTGTACTCTTCTGGATCCTTCACACGGTGACTATGCATCTCTGCCCTGCACTCCTCTCAGGCAAGGCATCTCTCCTCTCCTCCATATTCCCTTGGACTCCCCTCCTCTCTCCCAAGCCCCCTCAGTATCTTCCATGTAGACAATCTTGGTTGACCCAACTTAACATTAGAATTCAAGCAGCATCAGGCCCAACCCACTTCACCTCTGGAACTGGAGTTACCAATGGTTCTGAGTCACCATGTGGGTGCTGGGAACTGAACTTGAGTTCAGCAAGTGCTCTTACCCATTGAGCCATCTCTCCAGCCCCATTCCTCTCCTTCTTTTTACTGTCAGTAGTGGCCTGGGCTGTAGATTTTCACTTTGCCATGAGTGAAGCCAAGTTACTGGTTCTTGGCAATGCTGTCCCCTGGCTGAGAGCAGGGCCTCATATATGTTTGACCTCTTCCCACTGCCTGCACAGGCCCACACTGGTGGGCTTGACAAAGAACTGCTGGGCTAGGGCCCCTTTCTGCAGGTTCAAAGTCATCTAGTGCTGGTATCAGTGCGGGGCTCAGAGGCTTTCATCTGACCTTGTAGCAGAGAGGGCCCAGCAAGCCCAAGTGACCCGTTTGAAGCTGGGTGGTTGGGCCAATTGAAAACTGGAACAGTTTCTGACCCTGAAGGAGGACAAACCCTTCATGTTTCTAATCAGGGACATGAATCTCTCACCTGTCCTTTGGCTATGCACCCCACCTTTCTCTCTTTTCCAAAGCCTCTGGATTTGTCGCTCCCACCTGGAACAGACATACAATCTGTTAAGCTCCTTTGGGGAGACCTTCTGGCTGTAGCTGTCCTGGTTCAAGCTGTCCTTTAAATAATGTATGAATCTGGCTGTTTCCTATAATAAATGCTGAGGGTGGCATTGTTAGAAAGATCTTAGGGGGAGGAGTATGAAGACTATTATTATTTGGGGAAGTGCTTTTTCTTCAGTGCCAGGCATCAGAACTCAGGGCCTTGGACATGTTCTTGTAAGTGTTCTACCACGGAGCTACACTCCCACTTTTGCTTTTTTAAGACAAAGTCTCAACATATAGCCCAAGCTGGCCCCAGGGCTCCCTATACAGCCCAAGCTGCTTTTAACTCAGGAGCCTCCTACCTCAGTCTCCCCCATGCTTACAGGCATCTACTACCACATTCTGGCCCAGGTTCCTTTTTCATGGTCAAGACAAAAGCCTCTGGTGTAACAGAGGAACAATTAGGACAAGACTGGAGATGGGAGCCCGGAGCAGATTTAAACAAGTCTATGAATTCCATTGAGAGATAGCAAGCGTGTCCTACTGACACTGCATGATTTCCCAGTCTGTCAGCCAATCGTGTGAGGCTTCCACCTGGGCACCTGGGTCCTTCACCAGAGACAACTTCTGTTTTTTTTTGTTTTGTTTTGTTTTATTCCCCTCTGCGCTCAGCTTCATTACTTTTCACTCCACACAGTGCCTGCCTGTCCTTTATTAACTATTCCTTTATTTTCTTTCCCAAATGATGCTACTCTTTCTGAAATCCCTGGGGACTCCACATTTGAGAACAGCCCCCAGCTGGATCTACACTCAGCAGCAAAAAAGCAGTGAAGGGAAAGGGGTAGAGGGTCAAAGGAGGCCGCATGGGATCTGATCCTTCTGGAAAGAGTGTCACTGGCCTTTCTCACACTGGGTCTTGTCACAGAAATTGCCCCCGACAGAGGTCAGGTGGCCTAACACTGAATTTGGGGGGGTGGGGAAGAGTGTGAATGGGGCCTAGCACTGGGAAGGGGCCCAAAAGACCCACAGGGCTAATGAAAGCAGCCAGGCATTGTGCAAGGCCTGCAGGACACTGCGGGGGCATGGCAGGGAGGCTGGGAGAGGTCTTAGCCCTGAACAGAAGAATGCCCATGGCAAGGAAGGCAGGCATTAACTCTAGAGTGCAGGCCAAGGGGCTGCATTAACTCCTCAAAGGCCACTGAACAGAGCCTGTGATTGACAGCTGGACTCTGTCAATCAGGAGAAGCTGGGGAAGTAAGAGTGGTCCAGGAGATACAAAAGGACAGAGGCTTGACAGGCTCTGCCGGCTGGGCCCGAGTCACTGGGGCCTGCCAATGTGTGAGACACCGCTGGGGAGCCCAGGGTGAAAACTGGGATCCTTTGGGCCAGAGCTTATTATCATGATCGGAAGTCTGGTTCAGTAGAGCTGCCTAAAGGGAGCTGGCTTATCAGCCATGCCAGTGTCAGATTCTTGAGCTTGCCCGTGGGAGCAGGTGAAGCACTTAGTCACCTGGGCTTGCAAGCATTGACTTTGTGAGTGAGCTGGGGGAGGGAGGCCCTGCCAGTTTTGTCATAGGAGTGCTCAAGGAGGCACAGTGATGGTTTGATTATGCAAAGGATTTTAAAGGACATGCTAGGTAGGCACGCATTAGCTCACCCACAGGTATGATACCTGGGCCTCCCAACAGCATTTTCAAAATAAAGGCCAGACATTCCATTTTCTGAGTTTCAATATTCATTTAAATTAGATGTACACAGACATTCTAGAAATTGCTCGGAAGATAGAGATCAAAGTTGAGGGTGGGGGAGGGGCACCTCCCACAGAAAGCTGGGCATTGAAGGCATCATGGCATATTTAGCTCCAGTCTTTTGACTCCGAATCTTTTAAAACATAATTGTGATCAACCGTACACGCAGTTTGGTAATTTGCTCAATGTGGTGATACAAGCATTTTTCATGCTCTTACAAATTCCTGGTAAACATCATTTTTAATGGCTACGTAATATGGATTGTATTTTCAATTTTCATTAAATTTTTGTTTTATCTTCAGCCTGATTGCTTTGAGGGGCCTAATTTCTGCCAGTCCTGATCTGCTTCCCTGTTTATCAGGAGCTGTAGCCCTGCCTCTTTTCTGAGGAAGGGCGGAGAGGGTACAAACAGAAAGGGCTTACAAGCAGGTCAGACAGCAGTGACTCCAGGCACTGCCAAGTCAGGGACAAGGTTAGGGCAGGGCCAGAGCAGGCTTGAGCGTCCTGTGGTCAGTCGCAGGTTCCAACGTTCGCTCTGTGTGTCCATCAGCATATTTACTCTAAGGGAAATGAACACAGCCTGTTTAGGGTCCCAAAACATGGTCCCCATTCTTACGAGAACACAGTGACAGAAGACAACAGTTCCTGGTAAATAAGGCAGTGACACAGGGATTGTGACATCCCGGTGGGAGTCAGTAGATGTCACTGTCACAGAACACTGACAGAACAAGGTAAGGCGTGAGCATTATTGCAGCTCACACCTCCAGAAGTCTTAGTCTACTGTGCTGGGGAAGGCAAAGTGGAATTTCTAGCAGCTGGAGCTTGTGGCTAGGGCCCTTCACATCTCTGAAGCAGACAGGCAGCAGAGAGTTGCTGGAACCCAGAAACATATTTAACTTCAAGGCCCCCATCCCTTGTGACCCACTTCTGCTGGCTAAGCCATACTTCCACAGAACTCTAAACTCTCCCCAAATGGCGCCAGCAGCTGGGAATCAAGTGTTCAAATACATAATCATGTGTGGGTAGGGGTTTGATAGTCAAATCATAACAGTAGGGCTGGCAAGATGGCTTGCTGGGTAACGGTGCTTTCTGGCAAGACTGTATGAGCCAAATTCAATCTCCAGAACCCACAAGATGGAAACTGACTTCTGCAAGTTGTCCTTTACCTTGCACACACCTGCCCCATAGCATGCCCCTACCCCATAAGCAAATGTTCTCTTTTAAAGCAAATCACTTTACTGTCCACCTTCTCCAGGTTATAAATAGCTGTATAGCACCCGAGAACACATCGTATCCCCCTTCTTAAAAGGGGAATTGGAATGTGTGTGTGAGAGGGGGTGGAGATGCTGGTGAGATGGCTCAGCCCTTAAGAGCACTGGTTGAATTGGCAGAAGACCCAGGTCTGACCTACAGCACCCATATGATGGCTCACAAGCATCTGTAAGTTCAATTTCAGGGACTCCAGTGCCCTCTTCTGATCTCCTTGGGTACCAAGCATGCATGTGATGCAAAGATATACATGGAGGCAAAATATCCACACATATGAAAGTAACAACACAAAAAGAGGAGTGGGGGCCAGGCAAGGTGGCTCTGTGGACTTGCCACGAACACCTGGCAACCAGAGTTCCATCTCTGAAGCCCATATAAAGGGGGAAGGGAAGAAGCCATACCACAGAGTTGTCCTCTGACCTCCAGACACAGGCCATGGCGCTTGTGCACCATGTTCACATACACACACACACACACACACTACTAGTAATAGTTATTATAATTTCTTTTTAAGTAAAAATGAAATGATGTCTTTTACTAATAAACAAAATGTACTAGATCTTTAGTTTATTAGTGGATACACCTAACCTGTGTGTATATGTGTTTGGGTGTTTATGAATACGATGGTATATATGCTGAGCATAGTACATTACCATGATATATGTGTGAGTGTGAGGAATGGTTCATAGAGTACATATAAAGGGTAGTGGACAACCTCCATTTTATCCATTGAGCCATCTATCTAGCCCAATTCTGTGACTTTGAACATACATGTAGGTTCTTGCACTCACTAGTTCAATCAGGACACGAAATAGCTGCACAATCCTGGAAATTCCGTTGTAATCAAACACTCATCCCTTGATATCTAGTAACTCGTTCCACCCTCTACCATTCTAGTGATAACTTTCCCGTAATGCCATGTAAGTGAGATCATGCAGCATGTAAGTCACTGCAAACTGGCATGTGATCATGATGCCATTGAGATCCATCCCAGGTGTGAGGATCTGAAGCTGAGCTGCATTGCTGGTGGGTCATTCAGTCATGGAGGACAGTTGGGGGCATGTATGGGAATGTTGCTATGCACATCTGCAGGGAGATTTTGGTAGATCACACATTTTTGTTTCCCATGGGTAAGTAAGACCACGTTAGGTCATGTAAAGGTAGACGTGTCACTTTATAAGAAGCTTCCAGGATGTTCAGAGTGACTGTGCTGTGTTTACATTTCTACCCGAAATGTATGTAAGTTCTAGCTGTTTTACCTTCTCATCAGCACTTAGTATGGTCTGTGACTTTTTTTAATTAACAAATTCTGCCCTTTGACAATTTCATTCATTCATCTCTCTCTATATATATTTATAAATATATATAGAGAGAGTGGACAACCTCCATTTTATCCATTGAGCCATCTCTCTAGCCCAATTCTGTGACTTTGAACATACATGTAGGTTCTTGCACTCACTAGTTCAATCAGGACACAAAATAGCTATATATATATATATACACACATAATGTATTCTAGCTACTCTGGTATTTTTATGATTTTTAATCTGCATTTGTTTGTTTGTTCATTTGTTTGTGCATTGGTAGGGGCACAGATCATGGCACCTGTTTGGTAGTGAGAGGATAATGTAGGTGAGTTAGCTCTCTCCTTTTAGCATGTGGTTCCAAGGGATCAAACTCAGGTCATGAGGTTTGGCAGCAAGAGCCTTTATCTGCTGAGACATCTCAGTGGCCCATACTGATGTATTTTGCTTTAGCCACTGTGACAGGTATGTGGTATGTCCTTAGCTCTGATGTTCTTTTCCCTAACGGCTCATGATGCTGAACATCTTTTCCTGTTGATTTGCCACTTGGTATCCTTCTTGATAAAGTCTCTAAGTCTTTCGACCATTTTAAATTTGGCTGTTAGGTTTTACTTTTTAATCATTGTAAATTGTGTGTGCGCATGTGTGCGTGTGTGTGCGTGTATATGTGTGTTTATGTGTGTGTGAGAGTGTATGTTTATGTGTGTGTGAGAGTGTGAGTATGTGTGTGTGTGTGTGTGCATGTGTGTGTGAGAGTGTGTGTTTATGTGTGTGTGAGAGTGTGAGTATGTGTGTGTGTGCAGATGCCCATGGAGGTACTTGAGGTGTTTTATACCTCTGGAACAGTCATGTGATATCCAATCAAAATGAGAGGGCTGGCTAATCTTTGTTGTCAAATTGACACACCTGGGAAAATAGGACTTCAACTGAAGAATAGTCTCTTTCAATAGCCCTGTGTACATTCTCTTGATCTCCACTTGATGGGGAGAGTTACCAGCTTGCTGTGGGTAGTACCATCCTAGGTGAGCCTGGGCTATATAAGAAAGTGATCAGCCAGGGAGCCACAGCTTCCTCTATGATTCTTGCCTCTGCTCCTGCTTGAGTTCCTGCTCCAACTTCCCCCAATGATGGGTGAGTGAGCTTGAAGTAGAAGAGTGTCAAAATAAGGTTCCTCTTTGAGTTACTTTTGGTCAGAGTGTTTGATTACAGTGGCCAAAGCAAAACTAAGAGAGAGGCCTTTGCTTTACCTGAGGAAAGCTGGTGAAAACGTAGCCTTAGAAGACTTGCACCCAGAAAGATCCTTTCTCAGCAGCCTCCGACTGAGTCTAGAAAGGAACTGGGAGAAGAAAGCAGGAAGCAAAGAAGAGCATGGAGAGGGACGGCAAATCAAAGCATTGTGAGGAGAAGCTACTACCCCTCCACGTTTTGGTTCCTCAAAGGAAAGAAGAAAGAAATGAGGAACATGGTTTATCGTCCAGCTGGGAAAGGAGGGAAAAGGAAACTTCGCACACAGTGGTGCCTTACATTAACCCTATGCCTGGGTCACCTTATTAAATATCCCATAAATCTTAAGAAGTGGGCTCCCTTCTACAGAAACAGAACTCAAGACTTTAGGAACTTGCCTGAGTCTTCCAATGAAGGACAGGGCCTGGATTCCAGTGTGGTAAGATGTCTCCACCCATGATCCTTCACGAACACTCAGATCACACAATAGTGGAGCTGGTCACTTAGGAGTGGCTCCACTATCCATTTAAAGTGCCATAGTTCTGTTGACTTCCAGGATTCAGAAATAACCCAAATAGTTGCGGCCATGAGTCCTCCTTCATACCTGTATCCCTTGAGGAAGGACCCTGGTGTACTCCAAAACATTATACTAGTCTATTGCTTGCTTCTCTAGAGGACCTTGGCTAATACCAATCCAGAAATCAAAACTGATACTCAAGGTTGTTCTTTGCAAAGTTAGGATGTGGCCCCAGGTAATGTGATTCTAAGTCATCCTGCCTAAACCACTAGATCCCTGCCTCCTGAGTCCTCAGTGCCTATATAGTAATGTAATTCCTGAGAGGACAGTGTGGGAGGATGAACTGAGGAGATTGGACCCTGGGCAAAGTCACTAGTGTCTTCCTCCCAAACTACCAGAGCCATATATTATGGGAGAGAGATGAGAATTCTTACACGTGGGACCACTCCACTCAGAAGGAGGTAGGGAGATGAGGATGCCTCTAAGACTGGCCGAGGGGACTTATCTGAATTTGGGTGGGGGAAGTGGATGTTTTGAGCCTTATAACATCATCCCATATAGCCATACTATGGTTTTCAGGATTACAATCCTTCCCTAGTTTGGTCTTTATTTTAAAAGTAAACACTGGTGTGTGTGGTGGGGAAGATATTGAGCATTCAGTACTTTTGTGGGGATGAGCATTGAGAGTACACTGCAATTTGGCCACTTCAGGGAGGAAAGTCTTGACTGCATTTCCTTCGGTCTCAGCTATAAGAGATAAGGGTCTCCTCCCCAATACACAGAGAAGCTTTTGGAGCATTTAGGCAGCTCTTGAGCTGGGAATTTGGATTCATGAGCTCATGCTTCCTTTTCCCATTGTTCAACACTAGGAGAAACCAGTTTGTTTCATTATATTTATTAGTTTGAAAATTGTTCAAAATGATAGTATAGACATAATCATCCCTCATTGGGAATATCCAACAGTGATGTTTTGATAAACTCTACTGCCCGGTCCCACCGTGGATCATCGGGAATCTCTTTGCTCCTGGAAATGAAGCTATCAGCATTTTTAAGTCTAATTAAAGAGCTGATTTCAAAAACTCCAGAACCAATTCAAGTACCTCCCCTTAAAATCCTGTTCTGAATCTCTTGATGCCAAGATCTACATTAGTTGAGGTCTTCTACAGAAACAGAACCAACCGAAGATGATAGGGAGAGAAGAGAGGAATTATTAGAAGAATCAAGTAGTTGTTCAGTCCATGAGGCTGGATGTCTCAGCTGGTCTTCAGTATATTCCAGAATTCTGAAGAAGTAGGCTCTAAGGCCAGTGAAGAAATGGAGTTGCCAGCAAAAGCCAGAGCAAGAAGGCAAAAAGCAAGCTTTCTTTTTCCATATCTGTTACATAGGCTGCAAGCTGAAGGTATGGTTCAGACTAAAGGTGAATCACAAAAGGTCTGGATTAAAAGTGGGTCTTCCTACTTCAAATGATTTAATTAAGTGGGGGAAAGCCCACACAGGTGTACCCAACCACTTTGGTTTTAGTTAATTCCAGATGTATAGTTAAGTTGACATCCAAAAATGGCCGTCACAAGTCTCCCTTGTCAACTTGACACATGATCATATCTCCTTACGTCATGTTTAATTTACAAATGAAAACAATAACCAGGTCATAATGATGCCTAACATGATACAGCTATCCTTTGTAATAATATCAACTGCATTATAAATTTAGAGTAAATGACAATGTCCCTTTAAGGACATTCTTTAGTATCTCAAATATAAATATGATAGCCATTGATAATCTCTTAATAGATGTTATATTACACGATAAAGAAATCAAAGAAAGAAAATATAAATACCTGTACTAACACATGTTTAACAAAATATAACAGAAACACTCATGTCAATTATAATTCTCAGTTTTGCAAATGGTCACATGGCCTTTTAGCTGGTATTTATAACTACCTTCCTCTACTGCCCGTTCTGTATTTCCTCCATCCTCAGCAAGCACCTCAGGAGGTCTTGACTCTTTTCCTGGAAGAGTGACCCATACCTTCATTCCTGCCCTTTGTTGTCCTGCCTAGATTAGGCTGTCTTGTAGTTTCCCATTGACTTTAATCACAGGACACAGCAGCACCAAGAGATACCTTAAAGGATCCAGCGTTTCAGACATAATCTTCCTTACCTGCATTGTGGACAAGCAGTTTAATTTCTCCATGGTAATCTGGATAAATTACCCTTCCTAACACTGTTATTCCTTTCTTAGTCTGTTGGTTTAAGGACATCAGAAGCCCGAAGTTGACAGTGGGAAGTCTGAGCTTCCAGTTCAATGGAATATTTGTTGTTTCCTGGCTAAGGGCTCCTCCCTCTGGAGCCAAAACTTTTAGGCCAACAGAACTTAAGTTGAAGGAACAGGAGGCAAACCTTTTTCTAGTGGGTCAGTAGGGGTGATTGTGAGTGAAACTATTCCCTTTTCCACCCCTGGGGTTCCTGTACATGTGGATCCTGGCCATGGGAGAAAACATACCATATATTGGATGCTGATTCAAAGCATATATCACCTTCTGGAAAACCCTGCCCTAGCCCTTGAGGTTGCTGCCACCTAATCGATGCTGTAACTGTGTCTATAAAAGGACAATACATCTTTCTATCAGACCAGATGCTTCAGGATGATGGGGAACATGGTAAGATCAGTGAATTCCATGATCGTGTGCCCACTGTCACACTTCTCTGGCTATGGAGTTCCTTGGTCAAAAGCAATTCTGTGTGGAATACAATGACAGTGCATAAGACATCCTGTAAGTCTATGGACAGTAGTTTTGGCAGAAGCATTATATGCAGGAAAGGCAAATCCATAACCAAAATAAGTATCTCCATTAAAGACAAAATGTCCTCTTCACAGAGGAAGTGGTTCAGGACCCTGAGACCTGCCACCAGGCCCCTGGAGAATGGTGCTATATCTGGAGCTCAGTGTTGGTCTCTGCTATTGCCAGATCTGGTACTCAGCAGCAGCTACAGCCAGATCAGCCTTGGTGAGTGGAAGTCCGTGTTGTTGAGCCCAAGCAAAACCTGCATCTCTGCCACCATGGCCACTTTGTTCATGGACCCATCAGACAATGACTGGAATGTCTGAGGGAAAAGGTTGACTGTTCATAGAATGGATCATCCTATTCAATTGATTATTGAACTCCTCCTCAGCTGAAGTCACCATTTGGTGAGCATTTACACAAGACACAAATGTCTTCATATCCTTTGCCCATTTGCAGAGATCTATCCACATTCCCCAATTGTCTTTCTCACCAATATTCCAATCATGCTCTATCCAAGTCCCTGACCATCTAGACAATCAATTGGCTACAGCCCACAAGTCAATGAACAATTACACACCTGGCCATTTTTCCTTTCAGATGAAATGTATGATTATGTGTATTGCCCGAAGTTCTGCCTACTGTGAAGATTTCCCTTCACCAGTGTCTTTCAGGGTTGTCCCAGAAAGGGGTTGTAATGCTGTACCTGTATAACGTATCAGTAAACCAGGTACTTGACTTCTCTTCCTCACTCAGTTGATCATAGGACACACCCCATGAGGCTATAGGTACAGCAAATGGCATTGTAGAAACCATTGGCACTTGGGCAACTTCTTCATGTAACTTCCTTGTGCCTTCAGGGCATTCTCAGGCCCAATCATGTATTTTGATAATGGATTGTTGCTGTGGACATCCTACTTTATAATTTGGTGGGTCAGATAACATGCATGGTAACTTGTTGACCCATTGCCAAATGTTCAGCTCCCACCAAGGCCCAATAGCAGGCCAAGAAGCTGTCTCTCAAAGGAAAAATAGTTGTCTACGGATGATTGTAGAACTTACTCTAAAATCCCAAAGGTCTCTTCTGTGTTTCACCTATAGCCTGACAGAGGCTCCAAACAGCATCTCTGCCACAAACACCTCAAGTATCATTGTGTTTTCTGGATCATTGCACAGCAGTCTCAACCTGTTGAAAAATTTCTCCTGATCCAGGTCCCATACAAAGCTAGCAGCTTTCTGAGTCACTTGGTGTATGGGCCTGATTAACACACATAGTGAGAAATGTGCTGTCTCTAGAATCCAAACAGGCTCATTAAGTGTGCTTCCTTCCTGGTGGTGGAAGAGGCTGGGTGCAAAAACATATCTGTCACCTGAGAAGGAATATCTCTGCATGCCCCACACCACTGGACTCCTAAGAATTTCACTTTGTAGCAGAGGCCCTTGAATTTTGGTTGGATTTATTTCCCATCCATTGATGTGCATATTGTTACCAATGAGTCCAAAGTGGTTGTTACCTCCTGCCCATTTGGTCTAATCAGCATAATGTCATCAATATAGTGCACCAATGTGAATATCTTGTGGAAGAGACAGGAAACCAAGATCTCTTCTAAGATGTGACAAAGAGTTGGACAGTTAATTTGTCCTTGAGGTAAAACTGTAAAGGTATACTGCTGGTCTTGCCAACTGAAAGCATTTTGCTACTCGTCCTTATGGACAAGCACTGAGAAAATGGCATTTGCTAGATCAATAGGTGCATACCATGTACCAGGAGATGTGTTAATCTGTTCAAGTAAGAACACCATATCTGGTAGGGCAGCTGCAGTAAGAGTCACTACCTGATTGAGTTTTTGATAGTCAGCTGTCATTCTCCAAGATCTATGTGTCTTTTGCACTGGCCAGATAGGAGAGTTAAAGGGAGATGTGGTGGGAACCACCCCTGTACCTTTCAAGTCCTTGATGGTGACACTAATTTCTGCAATTCCTCCAGGAATATGATACTGTTTTTGATTTGAAGGTTTCCTTGGCAAAGGCAACTCTAAAGGCCCCCATTTAGCCTTTGCAACCATAACAGCGCTCACTCCACAGATAAGGGAACCAATGTGAGAATTCTGCCAACTTCTAAGTATATCTATCCCAATTATACATTCTGAGACTGAGGAAATAACCACAGGATGAGCTCAGGGAACCACTGTGAGTCAGACTTCAGCCAAACTCCATTAATCACCTGACCTCCATAAGCCCCTGAATGAAAATGAGGACATGACCTCTCCAAGGGTTGGAGGAAAAGGATTTTATTGTAGAGGTAAGGGAGAGAACAGCCAGAGGCATCTGGAACCAGGCCATGAGAGGAAAAAGGGAGGGGGTAGCTAGAGAGAAAGAGAAGGAGAAGAAGAAGAAGAAGAAGAAGAAGAAGAAGAAGAAGAAGAAGAGAGAGAGAGAGAGAGAGAGAGAGAGATGAGAGAAAGAGACAAGAGGGCAAAGAGGCCAAGAATGAGCCAAGAAGAGCCAAGAGCATGAGGTTGAAATGGAAGGTTTATATAGGAAAGAAAAGCTAGAGGAGGCTGGGCACAATGTTTCTTGGGGTCTTCCAAAGTAAGTGTCAATTCAGAACCAGTATCCAATAGATCCCAGAAAGTCTGGTTATTTCCTTTCCCCCAGTGAACACTTATCCTTATAAAAGGCCATGGTCCCTCTGGGGAAGGATGGGAGATGAGGAAGGGAGAAGCTAACAAACAGTAAAAAATTTAGGTATTTTATCAAGGTCCTTCCTCAGAGGAACCTGGCCTTCAATCAACGGGTTCTGGGTCTGCAAACTGGCTCAAGTCTGGTCATAGGCCAAAATTCCCTTTTTCCATGATCAAATGTAGACTTTCTTTCATTTATTTGAGAATTTTTCTGTTTATATGGATCAAACAAAAATGTAGTAGGCTTCTTATCTCTTTCATGTCTGGTGTCAAAATGCCATAATTGATTAACTAGAACAAAAGGTCTAAAGAAGTTATACCACAATAAAAAAATCCCTTTGCCTGTGTTGTCCATTAGAGGTCAAGCCATTGTGGACATTGCTTTGTCTATGCTGCACATTATGATAACCAAGATCACCTTGCCTTTTGCAAGTCAATGTTACCACCTGGCTCCTGCTATTTTGGGGATCCAATTTAACCCCTTGCATTTAATTCATCCAACTGAGCAGCACTATCTCCTACCCTAAGAAAATGTCTCCAACCCTAAGCAGCCTCTTCAACTCACAAGAAAAAGGATGACAACAAAGCTCTTGACATGCGCTAGTGTCCCTCTCACCAACAATTTTGCAGCTGATAGGATTCCTGAAGGGCATGTCTTCTATGCCTTCCCATTGTGGAGGATTAGGGTTACACAGCATACCCACTCTAGCATTGCAATTTCCCTGAGCATTAACATCCCTTCATCAACACTAAGCCAAGGGATATCAGGCATCTCGGACTCCTTTTTAGTAGGCTAGCTTTTAACAGTGCTTCAGCCAACCATTCAAACAAACGTTGACACCTTTTTTTTTTAAAGATTTATTTTTATTTATTTTTTATGTGTATGAGTACACTGTAGCTGTACAGATGGCTGTGAGCTATCATGTGCGTGGCTGCTGGAAATTGAACTCAGGACCTCTGCCGGCCCCACTCACTCCGGCATAATTCACTGTAGCTGTCTTCAGACACACCAGAAGAGGGTGTCAGATCTCATACGGGAGGTTGCAAGCCACCATGTAGTTGCTGGGATCCGAACT
>NC_045030.1:6676653-6680555 GCF_008632895.1 Mastomys coucha | reverse complement strand
CTTCCACCATTATCCCACACCCTTTAAATCCACTCCACAGACTTCTGCTTGAATGAATTTGCAAAGTCATTAATCTCTTTAGTAGTATAGGGTACCTCCTCACAGACTACACTTTCTGTGTATCCTATAGAAGCCTGCTTAGCCTTAAGCCTGTGTCTTAGTCAGTGTTCTATGGAAGAGACACCATGACCAGAGCAACTCTTATAAGAGAAAGCATTTAATTGGGGATGTTTCAGAGGCTTAATCCATTATCATTCTGGTGGGAAGCATGGCAGCATGCAGACAGGCACAGAGCTGGAGAAGTAACTTGAGAGTTCATCGTCTGGATCAGTGGGCAGCAGGAAGATGGAGAGATACTGGGCCTGGCTTGAACATTTGAAACCCCAAGCCCACCCCTAGTGACACACTTCCTCCAGCAAAGCCCCACCTAGTCCAACAAGGTCACACCACTAATCCTCCTCAAGTATTGCCAATCCCTATTGACAAAACATATGAGCCTTTGGGAGCCATTTTTATTTAGACTACCACAGTCTGGTTATAGGCTTAGAGGCAACTATTGATGGCATCCATTTTAGAGAAAGTCGTTGCTGGATTTGTAGACAATAAAGGATTAATTTCCCCAATCAAAGGCAATATTTCAGGGGGTATGAGTGCATCACCTGCTAAAGGTAGAGAGACTACTTCCTCAGTTGAGATAAACTCTTGAAAATCTGAGGGCTCAAAGGTCTCAGCCTCAACAGGGAGGGTCTCAATCCCACACCTCAACCCCAAGTTACAGGATCCCATTCTTTACCAACTAATGTGCTTATTTCAACCACTGATACACTCCAAGTCTGAGACTTGAAATTTTCCTGTATTTTAACCAACCTTATAATGAGGGCTTTGGTTTAATTTTCTGCAACTTGAGCTCTGTGGCTGCTGGAGAGAAGATTCTCTTCCAGGGCACACTTAGAAAACTCTAGACTGTTTACGCCCATCTGGAGCTGGTCAGTTCTGTCACTGAGTTCACTGTTGTCCTCCACCATATTCTGGGATGCTAGAAGTTGGTTAATTATATCATGGACCTCATTCTTTTACTTTGTCAAATTATCCAAAGATGGTAAGAGAAATGAACTAGCACCACCATTTTCCTTATCTTTTTACAAATTGTCAAAAGTTTTATATACGGACAGAGTCACCAAATCCATTACCTCTCACAATTGGTGAATCAGGATAATCAAGTGGATTTGTCTCTTTAAGTTTGTAAAATAGTTCTCACCATGGGCTTTCAGTAGTCTCCAAGCATCTTGGAGAGGCTTCAGTAACTGTAGGTATTGGTAAATTGGAAAGCCTATTCAAGATACTTAAAAGTTTTATTTTTATACTTCTGTTGCTTTTAGAACCATTTCTGGTATCAAAATATATGTTAGTTGTGGTTCTCTAGAGGAATAGAACTTACAGAAATTATTAGAATGACTTACAGGCTATGGTCCAGCTAGTCCAATAATGACTGTCTACCAATGAAAGGTCCAAGAATCCAGTAGTTGTTCAGTGCACAAGGGTGGATATGTCAGCTGGTCTTCAGTATATGTCAAAATCTCAAAGAAGTAGGCTCTAATGCTAGTGAAGGAATAGACCTGACAGCAAGAGAGAGAGGAAGCAGGCAAAGAACAAGCCTCTTTTTTCCATGTCCTTTATATAGGCTGCCAGCAGAAGGCATGGCCCAGATTAAAGGTGGATCTTCCCACCATAAAAGATAAAGCAAAAACCCTTCACAGGTGTGCCCAGTTGCTTGGGTTTTGGTTAATTCTAGATGTAATCAAGTTGACAACCAACACACAGCCCCCAAATATACTTGAACACTTGGTCCCTAGTTAATGAAATTGTTTTGGGAAGAATTAGGAGATGTGGCCTTGTTGGGGAAGGTGTGTCACTGGGCATGTGCTTTGTGTTTTCAAAAGTCCAGGCCAGGTTCAGTATCTTTTCCTGCCTCCAACATGATGAGAGTATATAAGTTCTCAGCTAGTATATAGATGGAACTCCAGCTCCATGCCTGTCTGCTGCCTTGGTCCCTGCAATGATGGTCATGGCCTCACTCTCTGAAACTGTAAGCATACCCCAAATTCAATGTTTTCTTTTATAAATTGCTTTGGTCATGGTGTCTCTTCACAGCAACAGAATAGTAGCTAAGGCAAGGTTCCTTCCTTTCTTCTTTTCTTCCTTCCTTCTCTTTGTTTCACTAAGTAGCCCTGGCTAGTATCAAACAATGTGAATTAGACTATCCTTGAATTCACAGGGATCGGTTTGCCTCCTGGAGTGCAGGAAATAAGGGCTTGTGCCACCACACCCAGCAGAACAGGTTTCTATTTAATGGTGTTAGTATGTATTTAACAAGTATAGCTTCTGTTGTTTTTTAACACAATCTCAATGGTTCAATTTCACCAATGAAGACCCAGGAGCCTGCTGCATCAGAGAGGGAGAGAAAGCACCCAGTTGACATTCCTTCTCAGCCTACATTCCATCAGTAGTGCTACCTCTTACACCAGCTCAAAAAACTTCCTTCAAATTCTCTCTTCTACTTCCTATGCATCTCTCTATCCATCTTCCTGACTCCCCTTCACTCTCTATGGTTTTCTAATAATAATCTTATATTCACTTCCTGTCAACGGGTTGCTTGCTCCACCTCTTCACCTATGGTTGATGTTTTTTAATCCTGTGTACAATAATTCAAGCAGAAAGCTCTTGGATTAAAGGTGTGTGCTGGGCTGGCAAGATGGCTCAGCGAGTAAGAGCACTGACTGCTCTTCCGAAGGTCCTGAGTTTGGATCCCGGCAACCACATGGTGGCTCACAACCACCAGTAAGAAGATCTGACGCCCTCCTCTTGTGTGTCTGAAGACAGCTACAGTGAATTACGCTGGAGCAAGCTGGGCGGCAGAGGTCCTGAATTCAATTCCCAGCAGCCACACACATGATAGCTCACGGCCATCTGTACAGCTACTCATACATATAAAATAATAAATAAAAAATAAATCTTAAAAAAAAAATAAAGGTGTGTGCTAAAGCCACACCACAACTAAAAACAGGTTTTTCCATTAAATAACACAATCTCAGGGCTCGCACTATGATCAAATATCCTGCAACAGCCTTCCTGTTTAAACATTATACTCCTACCATACTTCTTTCTTAGCTGTACTACACATTTCATAGTTTGCTTTTCCTTCTCCTTATGGGCTTGAGTAACAGCAGTGAGCAGTAACCATGCCACAATCTGAATGTTATGTCTTGAGATCTCTTCTGAAAAAGACATTAATCCATCACTTTTTAATTCAGCCTCATCCAGGTACTCATGGACAACATATAGCCAGAATCTTTGCTAGGCCCTGATAGTGGTCGTGTTCCTCTCTGAATCCTCACAAGCTAGGCTTCACTGCCCACATTTCTCATTACATTCTAGTATCCAAAGTTCCCATCAGACTCA
Organism: Mastomys coucha; assembly: GCF_008632895.1. Classification (NCBI taxonomy): domain Eukaryota; kingdom Metazoa; phylum Chordata; class Mammalia; order Rodentia; family Muridae; genus Mastomys; species Mastomys coucha. The sequence continues at coordinate 6,677,096 of NC_045030.1, read as the reverse complement.
CATGCTGAGCATTTCATACAACATTCTGAGGCATCTTAGCTCCACAGTTCCACATTCCTCCCACAAACTGCTTACGAAAGCCTATGAACCACGAGGTCAGCTTTATGACAGCAGTGTTCCTACACCATAGTTCCAGTTTTCTGTGTCAGTTACTGTGATAGCTAATCCTCATTGTGTGGGCTAGTCTTACATCAATTTGACATAAACTTGAGTCATCAGAGAGAAGAGAGCCTCAATTGAGAAAATACCTCCATAAAATAAAGCTGTGGGCAGGCCTCTAGGGCATCTTCTTAATTAGTAATTGATATTGGTAGGGCCAACCTATTGTAGATGGTGCCACTCCTGGGCTGGTGGTCCTGGGTTCAATAAGAAAGCAGGCTGAGCCGGGCGGTGGTGGTGCACGCCTTTAGTCCCAGCACTTGGGAGGCAGAGGCAGGCGGATT
>NC_045030.1:6667730-6676214 GCF_008632895.1 Mastomys coucha | reverse complement strand
AAGGACACTGGTTGTTAATTTAACACATGTGGGAAGAGGATAGCTCAACTGAGGAATTGCTTCCATCGGATTGGCCAGTGGCATGCCTGTGGGGGCATTTTCTTACTTACTAATTGATAGAGGCTGACACAGTATACTGTAGGTGATACTATCCCTAAGCAGATTCAAACCAGTAAAATACTGTTACTCTGTTGGCTTCTGCCTTGAGTTGCTACCTTGGCTTTCCTCAATGACAGACTGTAACCTATAAGTCAAAATAAACTCTTCTTCCACAAGTCGTTTTGGTCGCGGTGGCTACCATAATAACAGAAACCAACCTAGGAAGTTAGTTTTCTCATTACGTAACAAGCACTTTAAGGGAGAGATGGTTTATTTCGACTCAGACTTTGACAGGATTATAGTCGCTCATGGTAGAAAGATGTGATAACGGGGAACACGAGACCCCTGGTTGTACTGTATACATGGGCAGAAAACAGGGAGAGTCAGATGCTGGACCCCTTGTTTTTCTCTTTTATTCCAATCAGGAACCTCAGCCCCTGGGATGGTGCCACCTTCATTCTCCATTCAGGGTTGGCTGGGCTTTTCCTCCTCAGTTAAATCTTTCTGGAGCCACCCAGGCAGACACACCAATAGATGTGTTGCTATGGTGATTCCAAATCCAGTCAAATTGCTAATGAAGATTAACTACCACAGCAGTAATAAACAGGGTGTGTGTGGTGGTGCGCGGAGGTGATGTTGATGGTGTTGACAATGACATTGATAAGGATAGTAAATGATGTCAGTGTAGGACGATTACACTTCAAAGGGGCTAGTTAGAAAAGGCTTGAGAAGGTGACCTTTACCACAACTAATATCAAGATGCTGTTCGAGCTGAGGCCACTGCTGGGGCATGGTAGACATGCCTTTAATCCCAGAACTTGGGAGGCAGAGATGGTTGGATCTCTGTGAGTTCAAGGGCAATTTGCTCTACATAAACAATCTTTTGGGAACTAGAGATGTACGGAGTAGTCACTCTTCCCCATAACCATCCATTTTTAACTCTGTGTGGTTAGTTTTTGTCAACCTGACAGAAACTAGCATGGCTTGGGAAGAGGGAATCTCAAATGAGGAACTACATCTATCAGATTGGTCTGTGGGCAAGTCTGTGGGGTATTTTCTTGAAAATGTTGATGTAGGGGGCCCAGCCTACTGTGAGTACTACCACCCCTGGGCAGGTGGTTCTATGTGGTATAAAAAAGCAAGTTGATGAGAGAACATCAGATTGGCATGTATACAAGTCTGTGGGGCAATTTCTTGATTAATGATGGATATAGATAGGCCCTGCCCACCATAAGCAGTGTCACCCTCAAAGTAGATGGTCCTGAGTTATATAAGAAAGCAAACTGAGCAAGCCATAAAGAGAAAGCCAGTAAGCAGCAAAGGGTCTCTGCTTCCGTTCCTATGTTCAGGTCCCTCCTATGAGTTCCTACCTTGATTTCCCTAAATGATAGATCGCAACCTATAAGCCAAAAGAACTCTTTCCTCCCCAGGTTGCTTCTAAATATTGTATTTAATCACAGAATGCAAACTAGGACAGACTTCTTTGGCAAAGTTGGATTGGGACTTTTCCTCTAAGCACCCAACATGGCTGCCTTTATCATCTTTGTAGATATAAAACATACCCAAACCCCAGGATGGACAGAGCTCCATATTAGGATGATTTTGTAAGTCTATCTATCAAACCATCCATAAGAAAATGCTTGAGCTAGGGGGCACAGCTCTGTGGTCAGCATTTGCCTTAGCAAGCACAAGGCCCACACATGCACAGAAACAAGAAAGCCCTTGTCTGACACACAGCTGCTGCATTGTGTGATTTCAGCCAGGCGTGGTTGTGCACACCTGTGATCCAGCACTCAAGGGGCCCAACCTGGCTACCTAGTAAGACCTTGCCTCAAAAGAAGGAAAGGAGGGGGGAAGGCAAGGGGAAGGAAGGAAGAAACACCCAGATTTGGAAGCAGAGGTCCATCTCACCCCCTTGTCAAAAGCATACCCAAGTTCTCTCCCTGTCACCTGCAGCTGCTGTCTCAAGATGAGATCAGCTCTCCAGTGCAGGCTTCAAAGGATCCAGCCCAGTCTCTGGCCTGCTCCAAGTAAGCACTGTCTTCTTATGCTTCCCCAGAAGCTCTTGACTCAAAGCAGCTGCACGGACTATACCCCTGCCCTTCTCATCTCTCCCTCGTCTGAAAGGAAAAATCTTAGAGGGATCCCCAAAAGCCAATACTTCTAACTGGAGGAGTTCTGAATTTTTCCAGTCAAAAGTGTCAGCAAGCCAAGTGCCTGAGAAAAGTTTACAGATGTTTACCTCTGGTGATGTGTGTGAGAGGTGGGAAGTGTGCACATGCAGGGACATGGAGGATGCGCCCCAATTCTCCCTAAGTCACCATCAGCAGGCCTGCACAATACACTATCGATCACCTCACTGAGGCTGGGAGAGGCTGGCAATATGCTGACTCATCAAATTGGCCGAGAAAGACAGCAATAAAGAGTGACAACCCTTGGGTGTCACAGATGCCACCAGTTGCCCAAGGACACAAACTGTCTTCTGTTTGCATGGGAGCCAGGACCTTCCCTCGGTCCTTGTGGCCTAAGAAGGTCCCTAGCCCTTCTTGGACAAGCCTTTCTTGTTCATAAAAGAAAATCTTACACAGGACCTACAGAGACCCTCTGACACAGGCTGCTTTCTTTGTAAATCCATGATGAAGTGGAACTAGATTGTTCAATATTTGTCCCACTTTCGCTCCATAGCAACCTTTGCCCTACCTTAAAGTTGCATCTCTGAAGTCTAGCCTAGAGCCAAGGGGACATTAGGAAGCTTGTCCTACACGCAGCAGCGTCTGTTCTGGGCCCTAGATTTGTGTTCTTTAACAACCTATAGTGAATGGAGGCAGGAAAGCTGGTTGGAAAAGCAGGCTGCCTTTCTGGGTCCCTCACACTTGCCCCAGATAAAGCTGCTGTGAGTGAGGGCACAGTGTCACCACTGAACTAGACTGTTCCATGGGTAGAAAGAAAGTTTTATTAGGGAAATGAACTGCCAAGGCTGGAGAGAGGGGCCAGAGAGAAGAGAAAATGGAAAAATGAAAAAGCAAGCAGATTTTATATGACAGTCAGCAGGGTAGGGTCTTTGAGCTGATACAGGCTGTGAGGATTGGCCAAGAACCAGATGCCCTTGCCTAAGGTAGCTGACATTTGATTCCCATTAAGAGAGGTCCTGATAAATGGAACCCTGCCATATGGGGTTCCTGAGGAATTTAGAATTTAGGCTTCTGTTTGCCAAATAACAATTCTCTGTTTACCTGGCTGTCTTAGTTAGGGTTTCGTTGCTGTGAACAGACACCATGACCAAGGCAACTCTTATAAAGGACGACATTTAATTGGAGCTGGCTTACAGTTTCAGTGGTTCAGACCTGTATCATCATGGCAGGAAGCATGGCAGCCAGCATGCAGGCAGGCATGGTGCTGAAGAAGGAGCTGAGAGTTCTACATCTTGATCCAAATCTTGATCGAAAGGCAGCCAAGAGGAGACTGATTCCACACTGGGCAGAGCTTGATCATTAGAAGACTTCAAAGCCCACCCCCACAGCCCACAGAGATACACTTCCTCCAACAAGGCCACACCTCCTAATAGTGCCACTTCCTGTGGGCTAAGCATTCAAACACATGAGTCTATGGGGGTCATACCTATTCAAACAATCCTACTGGCCAAAGTCCTTCTGTTTAGAACAATGTCATCAATGTTGCCATTTTGGGGTACCACTAGAACTACCAGATGCCACAGCTCCTCTGTTATATATAGTTTCAGTCTTAAATGTCCTTTAAAGGCTTCTTGAGGGGTAGTGGTCTGTAGTTTTCTCTGAACTCAACTCCAGCAGCACTCAGTGCTGTGTTCCAGAAAAAGAGGAATTTGGATGGCACACAGTCATAGATGAAGCTGTCGAGAGTTTAGTTAGAGCAATAGAGGAAGCAAAAGCACACTAGAAAAGAGCTGGCTGAGCCTACCATCAACAAACAGCCCAGTAAATAAAAATTATTAAACTCCAAGTTTTCCTTCCAAACTTGCTCCTGGAATGATGACTCTAAGACCAAGCATCCACTACTAAATGCCTTAACCATAAGCTTTGGCTCATTCACTGACTAGCTTGTAACTTATTTAACCATTTAAACTACTCTATGTCTACCATTTTGTTAGTTATCCCTCCTTGAGGCCTGGCCCATTAGTTCCTTCAAGTCTCCTCCATGTCTCCTTGAGTACATCTACCTGCTGGCTTATGTCTGTTCCCCCTGGTCCATCTCCCTTGGCTCTCTTCTCGAAGCTCTCTCTGTGTCTCCTCTCTTCTCTCTCTGTATCTCTGTCTGTCTCTGTCTGTCTCTGTCTGTCTCTGTCTGTCTCTGTCTGTCTCTGTCTCTCTGTCTCTCTGTCTCTGTCTCTCTCTGTCTCTCTGCCTCTCTCTCTCTCTCTCTCTCTCTCTCTCTCTCTCTCTCTCTCTCTCTTGCTATCTTGCTATTTCCAGAATCCTCTCTCTTCCTGCCAGTGTCCCAGCTCCTATTTCCTGCCTCAGCTCATTGGCCATCGGCTTTTTTATTGACAGGGGGTGTTTATAAGGGATTCTCTCTACATAGGCTCACAGTCATGCTTACACTTATCTTCTCTGTGTTGTCATGTCCTTCATGCCTTCCCCGGGGTGGGCACTTCTAGAAAAGGGTACATCTTTCTCTGAAGCCCATTTTACCTAGAATTCAATCTGAGTAGATACATAAGGTGCAAGATGTATAACCCCTAGAGAAGTTGTTTTAATCTGACCTAGCTAGCATGGCCTTCTATCAACCATAGTCTCTTAGATGTGTTTTGCTGCCCCAGGCTGGCTCATCTAGAGTTGACTACACACTGCCCTTACATTTTTACGCTGTTTCCCCACATCAAGCTATCCCACCCACTTGTTTTGATTGGGTTTTGATTTTTTTGTGTGTGTGCTGGAGTCTTAGTCTTTAGCCCTGGCTCCCTTGAACTCACAGAGATCTGCCTGCCTCTGCCTCCTGGAGTGCTAGAATCAAAGGTGTATGTCACCATGCCCAGTGCCAACCCATTGTTTTATGTCTTATTGCTGGGGTCTTTTCATCAGTCTCTCTTTAAGTGTCGCTCCTGCCTAATTGGCTCATGTGTTAAAGGCTTGGCCAGCATGCAGTGCTATTGGAGCCAGTGGAACCTTTGGAGGGGTGGAACCTAGTAAAAGATACATTATTTGGGACATCACTTGGAAGGGACTGCTGGGAGCAAATTCCCATCTGCCCCTTCTCTGCTTTCCAAGTGTCATGAAGAAAGCAGCTTCCCCTAGTACATACTCCTACCATCATATGCTGCTTCACCACAGACACTAAACCAACAGGACCAATGGAGCATGGACTTAAACCTTTGCAACTGTGAACCAAAAGAAACCTTTTGTCAAGGTTGATTCTCTCAGATCTATTAGCACAGTAATTGAGGTTGACTGACATCTTCCTACCTTCCTCACTACCACCACCCACCTCTGTTCTCCAGAATTCAGAGTCAGGATCTTTAAAGAAGCAATAAGTGAAACTGAGGTCATTTAGGTAGGTCCTCTAGCAGGGTGACTGTGTTCCTAGAGGGAAAAAAGGTTAGGACACTCACACAGATGGAAGAGGGCATCTTCCTACAAGCCACGGTCAGATGCCTCAAAATGAAACAACCTTGTTTGTGACCTGACCTCCAGAACGATGAGAAAACACATCTCTGCTGTTTACTGCTCCCTCATAGAGCATCTGTGCTGTTTTGTTATGGCCGCACAAGCAAACATACATACTAGGCTGTAGTCAATGAAAGACTAGGACTGCTTTATGTATTACTTTGCTTCCTCAGTATATGTTCTATAACTTCTAAAGAGGAAAAGTAACCATAGCTGCAAGGTATAGTCTTCCAAAACCTAGTGGATTCAAATCCCAGTACTCAAGGCTGGAGAGATAGCTCAATGGTTAAGAGCACTGACTGCTTTTGCAAAGGACCTGGGTTAGTTCCCAGCACCCACTTTGGCAGCTCACAAATGCCTTTCCAGCCAGATGGAGAAAACCAGTAAGCAGGGTTCCTCTGTGGTTCATACCTCAGTTCCTGCTTAAGCTTGATTTCCGGCCTTCCCCCCATGACCATTTGTGGCCTGGGAGTGTAAAGCAAATCCTTTCCTCCCCAAGTTGCTTTTGGTCATGGTGTTTATCACTGGCGGCTAGAAAGCAAGTTAGCACACAACTTGGATAGACATAACTCTACACAAAAAAGATGTGCAACCCAGTTAGTCACTAGAGAAATTCAAATCAAAGCTACAACAAGCAAACAATACATACCCACTGAGATGTTTCTAATCTTTCAAGGGAAAATAAAAAGTGTGATGGGGACTGTGGAGAAATTATAATCCCTGTATGTCACTAAAGGGGCTATGAAATGTGTGGCACTATGGAAAACATTTTAGCAGTTCCTCAAAAGGTTGAATGTAACTGAGCATGACGGCCCATGCCTTTAATTTCAGTATTTGGGAAACAAAGACTATTGGATCCTTATGAGTATGAGGCCAGCCTGGTCTACAGAGAGAGTTCAAGGCCAGCTAAGACTACATAGTAAAGCAAACAAACAAAAACTGTTGAACATAGAATTAGTATACAGTCCAACAATTCTTCTCATGGGTATAACATCCGAAACCCTTAAAAAATAAAAAGAAAGAAGACAATCTGGGCGGTGGTGGTGCACGCCTTTAATCCCAGCACTTGGGAGGCAGAGGCAGATGGATTTCTGAGTTCGAGGCCAGCCTGGTCTACAGAGTGAGTTCCAGGACAGCCAGGGCTATACAGAGAAACCATGTCTCAGAAAAAAAAAAGGGGGGGAAGAAAGAAAGAAAACAGAAATTCAAGTAAATTATTCATATCCTATGGTAACACCATTTACTGTCGACAAAAACCAGAAACACACTAACCACCCATGCACAGATAAGCTCAAAAGCAAAGTGTGGTACATTCATAACAGGTTATGGATGATGAATGAAATAGTAATCCACCTGCTGATAATCAAATTCAGTTAGTCAATTTGGAGAGGAGTTTGAGTCAGAACAGCTGAGTTGAACAAGTCAGCTAGAGCTCATAAGGAACTAGAAAGGGGGAGCTTATTCATCAGCAAGACTCAGAGGCTGAAAACATTCTAAGCCTAGATTAGATTGTACAGAGGCTCGAAGCTTCCAGGACTAGGTCTAGGTTGGCAGATGGAGACAGTAAGCCTCTGAGATGACAATTACATCAGGTGAATACAAGGTACTTTACACATAGGTTTCCTTTGGGGGTAGTGAAAACATTTTAGAACTGAACAAACGTAATGGTTGTTTCAAATTGCTGTTCACTATTGCACTGTGGCCTATGAGCTTCCAGGTGACCATCCTGTCTTCACCTTGGATTATAGGTGTCCTGAGACTGGAGAAATAGCTCAGTGACTAAGAGCATTTGCTGCTTATTCATGAGGATTAGACCTGGGATCCAGTAGCTACTTCAGATGGCTCCCAAACACCTTCTCTAAGGAATCCAATACCCTCTTTTGGCCTTTGTAGGCATATGTACATACATACACATCCTCTCACACACAAATACAAATTAAAATCTCTAGTTAAAAATAACTGTTTAGGTAGCCAATTCTGGATCCAAAAGTGTCCATGAGTCCTGAACATTTAATTTGGGCAGTTAGTAACAGGAACAAAAAGAGGGCAAAGAAAACTAAGTTACCTATGTGCAAAATAATAAGCCTATATTCCATCTCATCCAATATACAGAAATTCCCCAGCACCCATGTAAAAAGCTGCATGCCTGTAATTCCAGCACTGGGGAAACAGAGACAGAGGGATTTCAGTAGCCAGCCAGTTCAATTGGTGAGCTCTAGGTTTAGTGAGAGACTCTGTCTCAAAAAGTAAGGTCAATAGGTTGGGGAGATGGCTCCCTAGGTAGGAGTGTTTGGGGTACAAGCATAAGGACTTGAGTTCAAATACCTAGAAGTCATGTAAAAAGCCAGGTGTGGCTGCAACTGCCCAAATCCCTGGCACTTTGGGGAAGCAGAGACAGGAGGATAGCTGGGGCTTGTTAACTCCAATCTTACCTTAAGTTCAGTGAGAGACCCTGTCTCTATGAGAGAGAGAGAAAGAGAGAGAGAGAGAGAGAGAGAGAGAGAGAGAGAGAGAGAGAGAGAGAGAGAGAGAGAGAGAGAGAGAAGAGAAAGAGAAAAAGAGAGAATTTTAAAATTAATAAGTGGAGATCAATTGAGGAAGACACCCTGTTAACCTCTGGACTCTATATAACGCATACATGTATATATAAATTAACCCTAAATGTCAAAGGCCACATGAGACTGAAAGGAAAAATTAAAGCTTTAGACCTGTGCTGACTAGGAAGAAAAGTTATGGGCCTAAGAAT
>NC_045030.1:6627025-6667539 GCF_008632895.1 Mastomys coucha | reverse complement strand
CCACAGTGATCCCTTTGTTCCCCCAGACCTTTTCCCTATATAAACCCCTAACTTTCCAGCCTCGTGGTTGGCTCCACTATCTCCTGCGTGAGATAGGTGTGGTGCTGAACCAGAGCGCCCTGAAATTAAAAATACCTCTTGTAATTACATCAAGATGGTCTCTCGTGATTCCTTGGGTGTACGTCCTCCCGAGATTTGAGTGGGGGTCTCCCCCAGGGGTCTTTCAAGACCAATGGCATCAGTAGTGATCAAGACCCAGATATACCTTCTAAACTTTCCAGGCTTCATCAACAACCCTTGCTCCTTGCCTGGACTTCACCTAGTACTTCTTTTTTAGCTCTGGAATTGTTGCATTAAAGATATACTGTTATGTATATTGTATATATTTTCTACTGTATATATAGTTACATGTATTGCTACATATGACATATATTATAGTTATATATTTATATATAATGTATACATTTAGTCATATGTTGCTATATAGCCATATGTGTGTATGTATGTATGTATGTATGTATGTGTATATTGTTATACATCTGTCTTTTAGCTTCTGGTTTTTGGGCCAGCCCTAAGCTGAAACAGGTCACTGCCTCTATAAACCATATCAGTGTGCTAGAATTAGCAGAAACTCAACATCAAAACTGCTTCTCTCAGATTACTTCTCAAAATTGGAAGTGACCCTCTGCATTACCTTTGTTAACTTGATGTAGTCTAACTGTGCTGGTTAGTTTTTTGTCAACTCGACAATAACTAGAGACAATAAGGAAGAGGGAAACTCTACTGAGGAATTGCCTCCAATAACATTGGCCTTTGAACATATCTAGGAAGCATTTTCTTAGTTTCTAATTGATGGAGGAGGACCCAGGCCACTATGTCAGTGCCACCCCAGGCAAGTGGTCCTGGGTTCTATAAGAAAGGTAATTGAATGCAACTGTGGAAACAAGCCAGTGAGCAGCATTACTTTGTAGCCTCTGCTTTAAGTTTCTCTTCATATTCCTGCATTGTCTTCTCTTGAGGCTGGACTATCACTTGTAAACTAAATGAACTCTTTCCTCCTCCAAGTTTCTTTTTGGTCAGTGTTTTATCCCAGTAACACTGGAGCAAACTAGAACACTAGAATCACCTGGGAAGAGTTTCAGTGAGGGATTGGCTAGATCAAATTGGCCTCTGGGTATGTCCGTGTGAGACATTGTCTTAATAAGTTAACTGATGTGGGGAAGAGCCAGCCTACTACGAGTGGCACAATTCCCTAAGCAGGGAATTCTGAACTGTTTAAGAGTGGAGAAATTGAGTTAAGCACAAGCTAGCAAGCAAACAAGTAAACATGCATGCCATGGTGGTTTGAATAAAAAATGGCTCCCATAGGTTCACAGAGAGTGTCACTATTAGGAAGTGTTGCCTTGTTGGAATAGGTTTGTCCTTGTAGAAGGAAGTGCGTCAGTGAGGGTGGGCTTTGAGGCTTCAGAAGCTCGAGTTAGCTCCATTGCCTCACTCTCTTCCTGCTGCCTGCCGATCCAGCTGTAGACCTCTCAGCTCCTTCTTCAGCACCATGCCTGCCTGCGCACTGTCATGCTTCCTGCCGTGATGATAATGGACTGAACCTCTGAAACTGTAAGCCAGCCCCAATGAAATGTTTCCTTGTAAAAGTTGCCATGGTCATGGTGTCTCTTCACAGCGTTAAAACCCTAACTAAGGCACATGCATGCATTTCTCTCTGGTTTTGGCTGTGGATGTTACATGACTAGCTGAAGTTCCTACCTTGATTTCCCCATGAAGATGAACTGTAACCTAGAAACATAGTTGAAATAAATCTCCTTCTTTCCTAAACTGCTTTTTGTCTGAGAGTTTCACCACAATAATAAAAATGAAAATGGAAGAGTTTCTAACCCTGTATTTAGGCTACAGGTTCCTGGTTTGGCTTATAAAGTGTTGTCACTGTCATAGGCCATTTGGTCATCTATTTTTTATCATAATTATGAACATTTTGTCTCTTGTAGTAGATTGTAAATTCCTTAGGAACAAGGATTTTATTGATTAGGTTTTCCAGATCAGCAGAGACTCAAACTCACAGCAGCTTAAATGTATAACCCTCTTGTGTGTAAAGGTTTGAGGAGTTGGCAAGATAGCTCAGAAGGTAAAGGGACTTGCCATGCAACCATGATGACCTGTGCTTGATTCTTCAAGTCCTGTGTAAAGGTGGAAGAGGAGGGCCACATCCCCAGAGTTGTTCTCTAACCTCCATTCACGTGCTATGGCACCCACATCTCACTACCTCATATTTGCAAGTATGAACACTCATGATACATTAAGTTCTGGGTTTTTGTTTTGTTTTGTTTTGTTTGGCAAGGAGAAGCTGGGAGATGGCTCAGCAAGTAAGAGAACTTTCTGTGCAACTATGACAACCTGAGTTTAAATCTTAGCACCTACATCAAAAATTACATGCAAACTAACTGTGAGTCCAGAGCTGTGGGGGCCAGAGACAGGAGAATTGCTGTGGCTTACTGGTCACCAGCATGGCTCCAGGTTAAGTTCGAGACTCTGTCTCAAGGGAATAAGATAGAAAGTGATATAGTAGAACACAGGACATTCTTCTGTGTCCACTGCACAAGGGAGCACAGGTGTATATAATACCTCAGCAGATGTTCAAACATGTGTGTGTGTGTGTGTGTGCATGCACACACAGGAGAGAGAGAGAGAGAGAGAGAGAGAGAGAGAGAGAGAGAGAGAGAGAGAGAGAGAGAGTCCAGATGAAAGCAGTTCAAATAAGAATGAGCCAAGCTCCTTCCAACACATTTCTACATTTCAAGCTTTGATGAAAGTAAGGTCTGTGTCCTCATGTCTCACAACAGTACCCAGTGCTCTTCATCACGTCCACAGCTCCAGAAAGAAGATTTTAAAACTGACCAAATGCTAGAATTTTTTGCAGAGAGTTCTTGGAAGTATCCACTTCCATTTGTTTCCAAAATCCTGACTTTATTATTGTTGTTGTTTATGTATTGTGTAATTTTGGGTGTGTGAGTGACATCAGTGCATATGGAGGTCAGAGGACAACTTTACAAGGAATCAAACTCAGGTCATGAGGCTTACTCAGCAAGTAGTGAGGCATTTCACCTGTCCCCAAAAGCCTTTAATCACATGGCCATAGCTATCTGCAAAAGAGGCTGGGAAATATAGTCTCTCTTCTGGATGACCATATGTCCGGCTTAGAATTGGTTTCATTACTATATTAGAAGAACAGGTGGTATGGTGGAAAAACTGCCATAGATGGCCATATGCATCATAGTATCCCAAACAAATCCAGAGGAGTGCCTGACACAGCCACAAGCAATGGGACACAGGACACGGGACAGTACAGTCAATGAGAACGCAGACTCTGGAATCATCTGCCTGGACTTTGATATCCATTTTATTTGTTGTCTGACTCTGGGCACATCACTTAACCCCTCTGTCTCAATTTCTTTATGTTGAAAATGGGGGAAAACAATAGCAATGCCTCACATGGTCATTGTGATGAGCAAATGAGTTTACTGTGAAAAGCCTTTACAATAGCAAGAGGTGTGGGGCCCATACTTACATGACAGCTCCTATTGTTATGGTGGTAGTTTGGTCAACAAATGATCAGTTGTAGGTGCTGTCTGCTAAGGATGTTGGGTCTCTGACTCTCTTACCTCTCTTTTTTTTCTTCAGACAGGGTCTCACTATGTAGCATTGGCTAGACTGAGGCTCACCATATAGACCAGGCTGGCTCAAACTCACAGAGATCCACTTGGCCTCTGTCTCTTGAGTTGAGTACTGGGATCAAATGCATGAAACACCACACCCTGGCCACTCGGGTTTTTGTTTGTTTGTTTGTTTTTGTTTTGTTTTCTATCATGTTTTTTATTTTCATTTTTAATTACAATTTTAAATTTAATGTTATGTGTATGCCTGAGTGTATCTCTGTCATCTTGTGTGTGCAGGAGCCTGGGAAGGTCAGAAGAGGTTCCAGATCCTCAGGAGCTAGAGTTAACAGATGGTTGTGAGCTATCACTCAGGTGCCAGAAACTGAACCCAAGTCCTCTGCAAGAGCAAAAAGTGCTCCTACCTACTGAGCTGTCTTCCCAGCACCCAACAATGTTTTTATTAATTCGTTGAGAATTTCATATAATGTATTTCGATCACATCCATTGCCTTCTCCAAAGTCCTCCCAGATCCACACCTAGCTCCCTACCCATACAACTTCATATTCTCCTCGGCTCTCTTTCTCTTTAAACCCACTGGTCCAGTTAGCATTGGGTCGCTGCTCCTGGGGCTGGAACCTGCCCTGGAGTGTAGTCTGCACACCAAAGTTATACCATTAAACAAATCTGAGTCTCCCTCTCCCAGAAGCTATAAAATACGAACAGCTCCTCAGCTAGGGATGCCCACCTCCTCCTTCCATGCTGGCATTTTGTCCAGCTTGAGCTTCTTTGGGTCTCATGCATGCTGTCACAATCACTGTGAGTTTATAATGACAAAACAAGAGCAAACCAAACCCATTGTTTCCTTGAAGTCATCCCCTGCCTCTGCCTCTTATACTGTTTCTGTCACTCTGAGCCTTGAGGGAAAGGATGTGATAGAAATGTCCTATGTAGGGCACCAATTGTGGACCTCTGTGCTAATTAGTATCTACTAAAATGACTTCTGAGTGCTGTTATTTAAACTTCAGTATAGATTTACTTCCCATGCCCTTGAATTTGAACCACCCTCTCTGATGAATGCCACGGTGGGCACGGGATTCGGCTTTGACAAACAGACTACACACGGGTGGTGTAAAATCTGAGTGTATTTCTTTTAAAAATGACATGAGGCTTTTACAATCATCGCAAAAGAGAAAATGAAAACTCTGGCAGCTCAACAGTTGAGGTACCTCTGAGGCTATCTAAAACATACTGGGTCTAAAACAGCAGCTATCTCCTCTGAACTGGTGCTGCATCCCCCAGGCCCAAGTGCTCTGGGCCAGGAGGACTACAGGAGATACATGAATCTGAGTCCTAGCCCATCTAAGTTCTAGTGCTAGTCCTGCACGTGAGTCCAAGTCCTTCTTCCCCCAGTCCTAGTACTAGACTGAAGTCAAGTAGGCAAGCGACCAGGGTCTGGTAGCTAGGTGTGAAGCAGGAGGAAGAGGGGTGGAGCCCTCTCTGTTGAGGTATTCTTATGCTAATCCTCTGGTTCTTGCTGGAGGCAAGCAGAGGAGAATCTTGACCTAACACTTTCAGCTAATGTCTTAGAGTGAGAGAAACCTTTCAATTACTCTCTAGTACTTAAAACATTAAACTAGGATAGTTGGAAACATTGGTGAAAGTCAGAAAGCAATGTCCGAATTTTCTCTTGCTAGCTGTAAAAAAATGATATCTTGGTGAGTTCCTAGCACATTAGTACGAGGACATATCTGGGCCACCTCTGAGTTTGGGGTGCCAGGTGACAATGCGGAGGCAGGAGACTGACTTTCCTTGAAGTTTACGCCTCAGATACCGCCTTCACGCAAAGTGTGCGTGGCAGATGAACAGAAAGTAATGGTTGGAACTCCATGCCAAGTCCAGGTCTCAGCCTTGGAGACTGGGAAGCTTGGGCTTCTGTTCTCTTGGGGGCCGACTATTGTATAAAGAATCTTGCTATTGTGCTGGCAGGTAAGGTAGTGTGGAGGGAGAAAAACCTTGGGGCCAGGAGACACAATGGGAGGGGCAGGAAAGCCCACCAAGCCCTTGACTATCTGAGTCCAGGTGGTAAGGGTATAAGACACTTGAGGGAAATCACAGTAGGTCCAGCCAATACTGTGTGGAACAGAACTACCCAGCCTCCCAGTGGAATTGGAAGAAATCAGCACTCTTGTTTGCAGCCATGAAGTTTGGAGGTGAATTGTGGATTCTGCAGCAGAGAGTCCTGAGATGTCAGGCCTGGCCTGATACAGCTCTTGGGGACATACCTGCCCTTGTGTCAGGGCAGCCAGCTGTTGGCCTTGATCCAGGAAAAGTGAAGGAGACACTTTCACACCTTTATTGTCTTTAATGAAAAAGGACTCACCAGTGTTTGCTGCCTGGATCTCTTCTAGCTTCTTCAAAGGCCAGGTGAGATGAAGTTCAAGTGTGAGGAAAATCAATCCCAAGAGTTCTCTTAGAAATCTGGTGCCCACTTTGTTCTGCCTATTTTATTCATACATTTATGAATGTTAATCTGACGAAGTATCTTTCCCCTACAGCAAAGATGCTGTAATCAACCAATAGGTTGATTTCCATGATGAGAACTCTTTCCTTTACCAAATCAATATGGCAGCTAGAGGCCTGGATGTGGCATGGGATCTCAGGGCATCTCAAATCTTAGGATTACCTATTTCATGCTGGTTTGAGGAACACAGTACCTTGAATCATTGTAAAATGCAGCTTTCAAATTCTATCTTGTGCTTACCATCAAAGTTGGTTTTTTACTGTCAGGCATGGTGGCTTGCACTTGTAATCTCAGCACTTGGGAGGTAGAAGAAGAAGAACTATCCTTAGGGTTCAAAAGCATCCTCTGTTACATGGTAAGGCCAGTCTGGGGTACATAAGACCCTCTCAAAAAATCAATCAATCAATTAGTCAGTCAATCAAACAAAAAGGAATGAAGACCTAACCAAGTGCCTGCTGGCATCACTACTCCTGGGTCTGAGGCAGGAAGCCTATTTGAGACTAGGAATTCAAGACCAGCTGAGGCAATATAGCCAGATCCTGTCTCTTAAGAAACAAAACAGGAAAAAGAAAAAATTGGAACCTGTCCCCTTCCCTTTCAAATCTGAGTGGATCTGCCCATGGCTATGTTGGCCCACATGTATGGTATGCATGAGATTGAATGACTGCCAAGGCCATGAAACCCCTTTCTGGGTCTCTTAGAAAAGTTGCTGTTCTAGTTAGTGTTTCCATTCCAAGGCAACTCTAAAAAGGACAACATTTAATTGGGGCTGGTTTACAGTTTCAGAGGTATAGTCCAGTATCATCAAGTTGGGAATATGGCAGCATCCAGGCAGGCATGGTGCAGGAGGAGCTGAGAGTTCTACATCTTGATCCACAGGCAAACAGGAGAAGACTATATTCCAGGCAACTAGGAGGAAGGTCTCTCAAAGCCCACACCCCCCAGTCCCCAAGTGCCATAGTTCTTCCAACAAAGCCACACCTGCTAATAGTGCTACTCCCTGGGCCAAGCATATTCAAAACACCACATTCCACTCCCTGGCCCCTATAGGCTTGTTCAAACAACACATAAGTCTATGGAGGCATACCTAGCCATAGCATAATGCAAAATACATTTAGTCCATCTTCAAAAGTCCTATAGTTTATAACAATCTCAACAATGTTAAAAGTCCAAAATTTAAAGTCTCTTCTGAGATTTATGCAATCTCTTAACTGTTATCTCTTAAATCAAAATCAAAAAGCAGTTCACATAACTCCAACATAATGTAGGATATACATTATCATTCCAAACCATCATGGTGAGAAAATAGTGGATCAAACCAGATGGGCAAACTCCAAACTCTGCATCTCCATATCTGATGTCAAAGTAGTCTTTCAGATCTCCAGCTCCTTTTTGCTTTGTTGACTGCGGCACAATTCACTCTCTTTGGCTGGTTCCATTCCATTAGCAGGTTTCCTAGGCAGGTGTTAAAGTGCTCTTCAGATCTCTAACTCCTTCATCTTTGTTGATGGCAACAAGTTTCTTTCTCATGGGCTGGCTCCACTCTCTGTTAGCAGCTGTCCTCAGCAGATAGCCCATGGCTCTGACATCTCTAACATCTCGGGGCCTCCAAGGCAACTTCAACATTACAGCTTCTTGTTCCAATGCCTAGGATCCACACATGATCTTCTGGGCTCCTCCAAAGGGCTGCTGTCACTTCTCTAGCTCTGCCCTCTGTAGCATTCTAGGCTCTGGTTGACTCCACTCCACTACTGCTGCTGTTCTTGGTGATCATCCTACAGTACTGTCATCTCTAACATGCTGGGATCTTCTTCTGCAACTAGGCTTCACCCTCTCATAGGTTCCTTCCATGGTGCCAAGCCTCAACTCCTTTGCATGACCCCTTCAGTCCTGGGTCTTCAACTGCAATTTCACCAATGACCTTCCATGGACTTTCACAGTACCAAGCTTAGCTGCTCTCCATGACCCCTTCATGTCTTCAAAACCAGTACCACTGGGTGACTCTTACACATTACCAAGTCCAGCTGCAGCATGAGGTACAACCTTGGCTATCTCTGGAACACAGCCTCTTTGTGCTCTCAGAAAACACTTCCCAGAAGATTTCACCTCAGTGATCATAGTCTCTTCTTAATCACTGCTCATTTCTTAGCTCCAGCTAACCAACATCAATAGTCCCAGTAGTCCATACTAAAGCTAGAGCCACATGGTTGAAGCTGCCGAGTTCTGCTGCTTGCTGGAGCTGGTACATGGCCCCCTTGTACTATTACATTATCACCAGCTTTCTGTTTTCCAGCTCCTTCACTGCCTAAGAAAGCTTCGCTGTCCTGAAATTTCCTCTGTAGATTGACCTTGAACTCAGAGATGTGCATTGCTGTGTCTCCTGAATGCTAGGATTAAAGGCACATACCACCATGCCTGGGCTAAAGCTTTTCTTGGCCACTATTCCTCAAGATCCAGATCAAAAGCCTGTGTCTTCCATTTCTGGATTGAGTTCAGTCTAGATTAAAAGTTCAAATGAAAACAATAACCAAGTAAACAATTAGTTTATCTGGGTGGGATCTTGCTCCCCAAGTTACCACTTCCCTAATCTGTTTATCTCCTCGAATTCAGGATTTAGTTCCATTGTACTTTCTGGTACTGTTTTATTACTTGAACCATACGTTTTGTACTTTTCCTTTCTAAGCTTGTTATGCTTGATCAAAACACTCCTCATAAGACTGAACCACATGATAAAGTGTAAACTAGGATTTTTTATACTTTCTTTGTCAATGCAATTAACCTGAATCTTTTTTACTTTAGCCTCAGGTAGGCTCTTCAGACAAGGGCAAAAAGTAGCCACATTCTCACAAGAACAGTCTTTAGACCACATACTGAAATTTCTTCTCCACAGAAACTTCTTGGGCCAGGTCTGCACAGTTCAAATCACCCTCAGCACCAGTATCTTCGATATTCCTACTAGGATGGTTCATTAAGCCCCACTTAAAGCATCCCACTGCTTTCCAAAGTCCCAAGATCTATATTCCTCCAAACAAAAGCATGGTCAGGCCTATCACAGCAATACCCCAGTTCCTGGTACAAAGTTCTGTCTCAGGGTTTCCATTGCTGTGAAGAGACACCATGACAAGGCAACTTTTATGAAAGATATTTAATTAGGGCTGACTTACAGTTTCTGAGGTTCATTCTATTTTCATCATGGTGAGAAGCATGGCAGCATCCAGACTAGCATGGCACTGGAAGAGCTGAGAGTTCTACATCTTCGATTTGATAGCAGTCAGGTGAGACTGTCTATCAGGCAGCTAGGAGGAAGGTCTCTCAAAGCCCACCCCCAGAGTGACATACTTCCTCCAACAAGACCACTTCTACTCCAACAGGGCCACACTTCCTAATAGTGCCACTCCCTGGGCCAAACATATTCAAACCACCACAAGAAACTGGTTCAATAATGCTGAAATTGTAGTGCTGGGGACACTGAAGCAGACAGGCAGGCAGAGCAGCAAGCATGTGAGTGAAGCCATCTTGGACTTCCTCACACCTCAGGTCCCAACTTTATCTGCCATTCAGCGGTCTTAGCCAATGTCTCAAGGAATGAAACAACTGCCCAGCCTGTCTGAATTCGTGCCTCATAGATATGGGTATACGTATAGGTATGTGAAATGGAAATTTCTGGTTTCTTTGCCGACTCAGTTGCGTCATGTGACGTTTTTTCTAGAAACTGTCCTATTAGGGGATGTTTTTGCTGAAGCAGACAAGTAGGAGGATGTTTTGCTGAGAACAAACATGTGTTTTTCTGGAAGCTGCCTGGGAAAAGGGTGTGAGATGTTTTACTGGAATGCATGCTTGAGAGAACATGTGATGTTTGGAAAGGGTATAAATATAACCCAATAGACAGAAGATGACACTCTTGCATTGGTTTGCCTTGCTACTCTTTGCTGGTCTTGGTTGGGCTTTGTTGATGCTGGTCTTTGCTGATGACACTGTGACACTGGTTCACCTTGCCTTCTTCGTTTGTTGTGACTTCATAGAAAGAAATGCACCAAAGAACTTCTTGTGATAGCCCAGCAGCTTCTTGTCACTTCCTCGGACGGTGGCCAATTGTCAGAGGCCCTTAGTTTCTTCTGGATCGAACTGCCATTGCTGATTTGTGAATGGTGTTTGCTAGTGGATTGAGCTACCACTGGCGATTTGTGTGAACTGAACTGCTACTACCCTGACAACAAAGACTGGATATGCTTCAAAGGACTATTTCCAAACAAGTCTACATCCTCCTTTGCTCTATTAGCCTTTCCTTTTCACTACCTCTTGTATGTGGTAGGCTAAAAGGGAGGATAAAGTGTTTAAAAACCCTTATTAAAGTAAATTTTAAAAAATATAAGCCTACATGTATGGGTATGTGCATATTAATGCAGATGTCCTCAGAGACCAGAAGATGGTGTCAGATCCTCTGGGTGGTTGTGAACATGGGTGCTGGCAACCCAATTCTGGTCCTCTGAAAGAACAGCTTCTGCTGCCAAACTGCACACCCCAGGCTAGCTGATGCATGGGTTTCTAGCCAATTGTCCTGTTTCTGCTTCCCATCTCAATATAGAAATGCTGGGATTACAGATGCTTGCACTTTGCCTGGGGATTGAACTTGCATCTTTCTGATGAGCCCCACTCAAGTGGAGGAATTTTAGAGAAAGGCCACAACAGCTACTGCATGACATTGGGTCGTTTAACTCATTGTTGCCCATTCTCTGAGCGTCCTGACCCCGCAAATCTTTGCTAGCCCCAATGAACATCAGTGGCACCAATGGTGGCAGCCCTGAACCATGCATGGTTCAGCCCTGGCCAGTAAGTAACTCAAGTCCTGCCAAACCTGAAAGTCTAGATATAGAAGAGCTCTGAGCCAAGCTTTGGTTTTCCTCATTCAACATCTCTAATCACATGGGCTGTTAGTCAGTAGTTGATGTTGTTGTTGTTGTTGTTGTTGTTGTTGTTGTTTTGTCTGTTTGTTTTGTTTTGTTGTTTTTTTGGTGGTGATGGAGACTTCTGACTGAACCATCCAAGTGGTTTCTATAATGTAGTTTCCTCTTTCTAATACCCCAGTCTCTTCCCCACCCCCAGCCCCAGCAAAACACTCTGCAAGGCAAGAGGCTACAAAGGACCTTGTTGCTTAGCAACAGGAGTGAAGCTAATCAACACAGCTCTGAATATTAATATTTTTCCAAAACACGACTTATCCTGAAATTGTGCGGCAAATGCGAGGCCTTCCTTTCAATATAAACAGTCATTTTTAAAAAAACATCTATAATTAATTTCGTGATGTGTGCTCATTTCCTTCACTGGCGGATTAGCCTTGTTAAATAATAACCGCAAGGCCTTTGTGCAGCACATTGAGTTGGAGCTTGGTAATTCTGTAGGCCTCGGAAAGTCACTGTGAAGAGTGGATGAAGCCAGTATTTAAAGAGCTTAGGTCCAGCAGAGCCCAACTCAAGGACCAAATGATTTTTCTCTTATTCTTTAACCTGCCTATAATCCATGATAGAACAATTCTGAACCTCAGGCTTTTCATCTAGGACATAAGGACAGTGAGAGATTGGATTGTATTAGTCCTTAATGACCCTCCCAGCTCTAACATCTGGAGCCTGGTCTAGGAGCCATGTGTGATGAATCAACAGCTCCTCTGTATTTTAGTCTCTCCTTCAAGGTGAAAGGGAAGGAAGAAAAAGAACAGAGAAGGACCTGATGTGGGTTACTTAAGAAGGTGGCAGGATGTGGCTCTGCAATAGATAACTTGCTTAGCATGAATCACACCCTGGCTTTGCCGAAGGGAATAAGAGTAGAGAAGACCCTGGGCTGGAGGACGTTGCAACAGTAGGGGCAGGTCATATCACAGAAGGCAACTCTGCACCTCCCTCTGAGCTAGGGAGGTCCTACTCATCACAGTGAGACAGGGGAGTCTCAGGAGTGTCGCACCCTTTGAACTCCTGCAGCCATGTCAGGATGGTGCCTCACAGATGTGCCAGAGATCAAGAGTCAAAGTGTTTGGACACAAAAGGATGCTACTGCTTTTTATAACTGTGGCATTCAAAGGGTGATGCTGATGCAAGCAATGTCTTCGGGTATCTTTTACTGTTTTTCTCTCTCAGCTCTCCATCCTAGTGTGACACCATGAGACAGGCTCCTCCATGAAGTACCCTCCCCAAACCAGAAGACTTTGTTTCATCCTCATAGCTTGTAAGGGTCTCAGTACTGGAAACCCCAACAGAGGGCATTAGAGGGGCAAAGTAACCTTGGGTCACATGCTCAAACCAGAACCAACTATTGTGACCCAAAGCATGGCATATTTGGGGGCTGTTGGGCTGCTTTGAAATGGGACCTCATATGTCCCATGGGGAAGGCTCAAACTGACTATGTAATAAAGGATGAAATAACCTTGAGGTTCTGAACTTCCTGCCTTTGCCTCCTAAGTGTTGGGATGACCAGATCAAATCTAGGCTTTGTGCATGCAAAGCAAGCACTCTGCCAACGGAGCTAGGGGTGCCAGATACTAGGGATGCCCACTCACCTCTAGATTTCAGACAAACAATTTTGAGCCCAAGTATGTTCCAATGACTTCATAAGACATACTGACAAAATTACTTGTTAGCCAGGTAAGGTGGTGCATACCTCTAGCCCTAGCACTCAAGAGGCTGAAGCCAGAAGACCACCTAGAATTCAAGGCTAGTATGGTCTACCTAGTGACTTTCAGGCCATCCAGGACTACAGAGTAAGACTCTGTCTCAAAACAGCAGATAATTGCTTTTCTAAAATTCGAGTGTCAGGGTTGGAGAGATGGTTCAGTGATCAAGAGCAATGGCTGCTCTTCCAAAGGACATGGATTCAGTCCACAGCATCCACATGGTACCTCATAAACTGTGAGTAACTCCAGTTCCAGGGGATTTGACAGCCTTGCACAGACATATATTCATGCAAAAATACCATTGCACATGAAATTAAAATAAGTTAAAAAATTGAAGGAAAAAAAACCCTAAAATTCAAATGTTACCAAACATCCTATGTTTCTAGTTCCTAAAACAGGTATTCCTCCTACTGTGTGAGTGGAAAACATTGGGGAGAGGTCAGACAATCCCAGCAGGACTCTCCTGTACATAGCTGCTCTGAAGAGAACTGTGGGTGTTTAGCTTAAACATTCTGGGGAGCACAGAGGAGGCCAGGCATTTCTGGCAGAGGTGGCTGGCCTGCCTCAGGGAAGCCGCAAGACTGGCTGGCACCTGCTTGCTGTTTTGAGCACAGGATATTTAAACAGGGCAAGGGGCCTAGTTCTTCCAAGAACTAGGCAGTTCCTTGAATGGAGGTGACTCAGCAGTCACCTTGGATAGCATCTGTCATACCCATGTGCTCCACTGCAGACTGGGACCCCTTCCCCGTTCCTAAACAGATCTAGGTACTTCCTTCTTGGCAGTTTCCGTTTTCCTTTGCTTGCATTGCTAGGCACTTTCCTCTCTGTATGGCTCCTATCCTTCCATACTCGACTCCCAGTCACCATTCCTCCAAAGTCCTCCTTGATTTCTCCCAATTAAGTATTTTTATGTTGCCTTTTCTTGTGGCTTACCTTTTTTCATGGCTACATTCTTACCCTCGATTAGACTGTGAGTTCTTAGGAGATGTTTATGCTGATGTTTACAATAAATCCCCATGAAACCCAGTACCATGTAAACAATCAGTATTTGCTGATCAATTTGTTGATCGTCTGCTGAAGAGGCAGTTGTGCATATAAACAAAATTCATTTCCAGGAACTTTGCTTCCCTTGATGCAAGAAAAAGCAGAGTTCTTTCCAATGATGTGGAGTAGGGATTCACAACAACCAGGCCCCCATTAGCTGAGTTCCTACCCACAAAACTTACTATTAACAATGAAATACATACTTCTCAAATTATTTGCTAATATAAATTGGAATTTGGAGTTATTTTATGATGCTATCACTTATGCTTAGCTGCTTTCTGATGGATTTTCTGGAATAAAAAGGAAATAATAGAATTGTTGTCATCATGGGCCAACAAGATGTCCCACTGGGTTCACAAACTTACTGCCAAGCCTAGTGGTTTGAGCTTGGTTCCCCAGGGCCACCTGGTAGAAGAAGAGAACAGGCTTGTCCTCTGATCTACACACCCAATATGACATGTGCATGTGAGAACATACAATACATGCAACACACACACCATGTGCACATACTCGTGCACATACTCACGCACATGCACAGGCATACACATACATACTCCATGGCACCCATGTGGAGGCCAGACTCAATTCCAGGATCGATTCTGACCTTTTTACCATGTGGGTCCCAGGAATCAAACTTGGTTCATCAGGCTTGGAGGGAAGTGTCTTGAACTAATGAGCCATCTCTCAGTCTAAGCTTTATTTTTAAGATCATGGGTGTCCAAATCCCTGGGTCAGGTAAGAAACATATCCTTGAGCTGGGAGCATTAACTGGAGCCCACCAGCTGGTACAAAACCAGAGTTCTCAATCAGAGGAAGCCACAGGCCAGGTGCTAACTCCTCTTTGCCGTGCAAGTTTCCATTACTGTCACCTTGCTGCTGATTCGCCTTTTGAGTTGAACCATGTTAAAAGAGAAGATTTCCTACTTTGTGCAAACTTTAGACCAGCAGCAACTTACTCCTACCCTGGGCAGAGAATCTGCACCTCAGCCAACTTGCCTTTGCCCCAACCTGGAAACCTATCCCTGCTCCCTGCCTGCCCTTGCAGGATCTAATGCTTCTGACAGACGTAAGGCAAAAAGAAAATGACTTGATGTATGTACAAGCAGAATGATTTCCTCTGGCCTTTGTCTATTGTCTGAGTTTACACAAGGACAGACATGACACTGATGTCTCAATACCTGTCAGGGACAAGTTCAAGGGCACCCATGTCAGATACCCAAATTCCAGGTACTCAGGTCCTCACACCCTCCAATGAAATGGCATAGGATTTGCACAGAACCTATTAGCATACACAATAGTTTATGCTTTCCTTCTTATTGCATTATTTGTTTGTGTATATGTGCAGGCATGGATGCCATAGTGCATGACAACTTCTAGCAGTTGTTCTGATCTAAAGTCATGTGGGTCCTAGGGAGCAAACTCTATAGTCAGCAGACTTGTCAATGAGCACCTCTACCTGCCACCCCCCATCCACTTCAACTCATCTATAGATGATTTCTAAAATATGGTACAATATAAATGTCATGTAAATATTTATTACATATTTATCCTGTATTGTTTAGGGGGAAATGACAAGAAGAAAGAATCTGTTCATGTTTGGTACAGGCAATTGTTTTCCCAGATACACTTGATCCTCAGTTGATTGAGTCCACGGATATGTAGCAAAAAGCTGACTGTGGTTTGCTTGGGAGGGAGAAGAAACAGAGAAGCAACCACTGCCAAAACAGGGTTATTAACATCAAGTCATTTACAGCCATGGGCAGTGGTCCCCATGGGAGAACCAACCCAAGCTGGGTGGGAAGTGCCATTAACTTGCCCAAGTCTTTTAGTGTGGGGCAGGGGCATGAAACAAAAGAATACAGCCCTCAGGCAAAGAGTTTCAGAGTTTTTTAGAGAGAAAGCAACCCCAGCAAGCTAGGTGGGGCTTGGCCACCTGTCTTCAATGCACGAGCGGCAAAGGACAGTGAAAAGTAAGAGGAGATTTATTCAGTGCGGCCTCATTAGGAAGAGGAACAAATAAGAGGCCCAATGACCTCAAATCCATCTTTGGGGTCCTGACATAAGGTTTAGATTTTAATAGAAGGCAAGGGGTATTCATAAGTAAATATTCCTGGTCAGGGTATGGCTTTGCCCATCATTGACTCATCCATGTCTTACTTACTTCTGATTTATTCCCACAAGGTATTGTGAGGACTGTGTGAAATGTCTTGGGGACTAGGATAAGGTGAGGCTCCCCTTCTGGTTGGCCTTTTCCTTCCCCCAGCATGAGATTCCTGAGGAAAATTTGTTTAGAGCCTGTTTGTTTAATAGTCTAACTGAGTAAATGTCTTGTGCGTGTGCGTGTGCGTGTGCGTGTGCGTGTGCGTGTGCGTGTGCGTGTGCGTGTGCGTGTGCGTGTGTGTGTGTGTGTGTGTATGTAGCTCAAGCTGTCCTGGAACTCATTCTGTAAACTAGGTTGGCCCCAAACTCAGAGATCCACTTGCCTCTGCCTCCTGAATACTGGGATTAAAGGCATATGCCTTTAAGTGCTGGCATTAAAGGTATGCACCACCACTGCTTGGCTCAGGGTGAGCTTCTAAGCACAAAAATCATGCTGTGGGTTGACATACCTCAGTTAGCAAGAACGGTTAGCCAGAAATAGAACTACAGAAGCCAAAAAGCAAGGTTAGTCCATTTTGAGACTTTCCTAGAACTGTGGGCTTTGATGGATTAGGTCTTTGTTTTAGTTTTGGCAGGTGGCGCTGTTTGCATGTTGAGTTTTATATTCTGAGTGGCACTCCCACCATGGAGTCAATTGTGGTAAAGTCTGGGGTCCTATTACATTGGCCGGAGATTCTAATTCCTTGGTCTGTGGGCTTCTCCATAGCATAATAGGTCCCCAAACCTTAGCACAACTGACACCATGTTAGAGGCACTAATCTGACCTTGCAACCCAGAACTGTCAAAGTGAGAACAAAGACCTAATCCATCAAAGATCTGGTCCATAGTTCCAGGATCTGGGGAAGTAAATTACTAATCCTGCTTTATGGCTTCTGTAGTTTTGCTTCTTGATTACTGTTCTTGCTAACCAAAGTGTGTCAATCAGGATGTGGTTTTGGGGCATAAAAGACAAAAAACAGTAAGGCTTGGGGCTGCATGATTTGGACAAGTTCTCCATGAAGCTACTGGCCACCAATACAGACTTTCTATTTGGCTTTAAGAGTGCCCATGTGTGTTCTTTGATGGAATTACCTTACCATAATAAAGTACCTTAATATGGCAGTTTGAGTCTTCCAGAACAAGAGATGCAACGGAAAGAGCAAGAAAGAAGCCACGGTGCCTTTTCTGAGCTAACCTCAGCAATAACTCCCTATCACTTCAATACTCTATCAGTCATGCAGCTCAGCACTCACTGTGAGAGATCCACAAAGGAGGGATAACAGGAAGAAACACTCTCTATGGGCCCATCTTCATACCACATGTGTGAAATGACACCAATCTTCTACTGTGGTGATGCTATTGGAGACTTATTGGAACACACTCTCAGAGGTGTCCTCGTTTTCCTCCTGTCATGACAAAATACCCTGACAAAAATGACTTGGTGTGTGTGTGGTGTGTGATGGCTCAGTGGTTAAGAGTACTTGCTGCTATTACAGAGGACCCAAGTTCAGTTCCCAGCACCCATATGAGGCAGCACACAGAAGTCTATAATTCCAGATCCAGAGCACCCAACACCTCATCTGGTCTCTGTGAGCAACCCCACATATTGGTACACACACACACACACACACACAAACAGCAAACAAATCACTTAAGAGAGAAGGATTTACTTTAGCGTACAATTCCACATACAGTTGCTTAATTATTTTTAATTATTTATTCATGAACCTACCCACAGAGGCCATAGTAGTCCATGCCAATGGGAAATGCATCCTTGTCAGGTTGAACTCAAGTTTCAAAGGAATGGGAAGTCAGCCACTTCTTAGACTGCACCTCTTACAGTCTACAACTCCCTCTCATGCGTTAACTGTCTCAGAATTTCAGGTTACTTTCTCCATCTATGGAGCATTTGTTGGCTCTCTGGGGGAACCCAGACTCCTGAGAATAAGGAATGTATTTTACACCTCCTAGTATCCACCCTAGTCTCAATTTACTGTCTCCCTTAGCTTGCATTTCTGTAAAATGGGTATAAGGACTGTACCTGGAAGGTTGTCTTGAATTATGCCTGCTATAGTTTACAAATCCTTCATACTAATAAGACAATATCTAAATTAGTCTTAAAATTGGATGCTCAAATACATGCTGAAAATGTTTGAATGTCGGACTTCTGTCTTCTCATCTATAAAATGGGGCTAAGAGTAGTACTCACCTTGATGGTTATATTTAAGCTCATATATGAATATTCATGTAAAGAGCTCAACCCAGGTCCCAAGAAATTACAAGTAGTCTATCACTCCCGGCTTTGGAAATAGATTCACTATGGACCTAATGAAGCTTAAACTTCAGGACCTGTGTTAGTTAGTTTTAACCGTCAGCTTGACACAGGACAACCTGGAATTACCTGGGAAGGGTCTTGCTGAGGAATTAGCTCTAGCAGATTGGCCTAGAGGCATGTCAGTGGGGGGGGGGATCATCTTGATTCTTGACTGATCCAGGAAGACCCAGTCCAATATGAATAGCAGCAGCCTATGAAACGGTTCCTGGATGGTATAAGAAAGGAAAGCTAGATGAGAGCAAGCATGGATCCATGCATTCTCTCTCTCTCTCTCTCTCTCTCTCTCTCTCTCTCTCTCTCTCTCTCTCTCTCTCTCTCTCTTTCTCTCTTACACACACACACACACACACACACAAACCTGGTGATTAATGGAAGCTATTGGTTAAGGCTGCAGTTAGCTAGCTGTAACCTCTTCTTCGTGTGGCCTGGGCTTCTTTGCAGCCTGGTGGGAGGGTTCCTAGGACAAATGTCCTCAGAGGATAGAATATATGACCTATGTTTGAAGTCACGTGGTGTCACCTGCTATTGCATAGATCTTCTTAAGAGGAAAGAAGACAAGGTCCCACTTCTCAATGCTTCAGAATAAGGAAAGGATGAGATGGGATTGCTGCTTGTTCCCACTGTGGAAAATACAGTCTGGCAGCAAGTCCTCTGACAACCTCCAGGATAACATCGGGAGTGAAGAAAAAAACAAAAGCTGGAAGTGCATGGAATCTGAAGCCAGCCTGTGGAAAATCTTCCCGTCATTAGATGTGGAAGATCACAAATGACAAAGCTCGTCAAAATGGAAATTTGCTTCTGTCAGAAATATAGTCTGCAATTAACCATGCCCTATATACTTTGATTTCCTTTCTGACAGGAACTGTACAAACTAGGATTTATGGGAATGTGTATGTTTGTAGGCACAAAGCTAGAACAGCCCACCAACACAAATTGCAGTCTATTTGGAAAGTGGTAAGGTTAGTGTGTTCCAGGGTTTCAGACTGCAGCTCTGCTTGTCTGATACTGCGTTCTCTAATGGAAAGATGGGAGTCTGAATCCAGAGAGAATTGGCACAAGCCTGCTACCAATGCAGCAAAATGGCCTGAAGAAGCAACTGCCTCAGTGACACAATCATGCATGCTCATTGACGTGTCAACACAGGAAGTGTTTTATTATTCAACCATACAGTACAGGATGTGTGCTTCAAGTTCATGATAATTCTTGCATTTTTTGAATGACTAGCCATATGGAAATCCAAATAGGACAGAAAGGTAAAAGTATCCCAGTGGAGCACAAAAGATTAAGTTAAAGTAGATGGACAGATACTTCAAAATGTCCCTCTCTTGTGACCTCACAATGGAAAGTGATTACCAGTACCATGTAATGGCTTGTACCATGATCAGTAGTTTTCATGCAAGGGGTGAAGCACACTAGGGGAGAGATGGATGACCTCTTCACTGTCTCTGTAGAAAACGCTTTTAAAAAGTAGTCATCATAGAGGGCTGGAGAAATGGCTCAGTAGAGCACATATTGCTCTTCCAGAGGACCTGAGTTCAGTTCGCTACCGCACACATTAGGTGCTTCACAGCTACCTGTACCCCACAAAGGGAGTTGTCTCCTCTGGTCTGTGGGGATACAGACACATGTATGTAATTAGAATAACAAAACTGTGGTCATCATAGCAAAAGAGAATCAAAACTTTTCTATTTCTGAAGAAGTTGGGGGGAAAAAAGGAATTACAAACACCTCCAGACAGCTACTTAATAGAATACTATACAGAAAAGGTTTGGGTTTTCTGGATTTTGTGAGGCTCAAGGTCTTTGTAACCTTTTCAAGTCTTGATTATTTCTGTTATCACCTAAATGTCCATATCCACAAGATATCTTTTACATTATAATTTGTTGAGCTGAAGAAATGGCTCCATGGCTGGGAACACTGACTGCTCTTCCGGAGGACCTGAGTTTGATTCCCAGCATCCACATTATGTAGTTCACAACCACCTGTAACCCCAGATCCAGGGGACCATATGCGTCTGGCCTCCATAAGCACCTGCCCATACACTCATACACATAATTAAATAAATACGTTAAGTTTAGAAATATTTAAACTATTATCTGCATGCACTTGTGTACGGGGGTCAGAGACTAGCTGGCAGTGCTGGGCTCTCTTCTCCCACCATGTAGGTTCCTGAATGAAACTCAGGTCATCAGGCGGCAGGTACGCTTACCTGCTGAGCCATCTCTCTAGCCCCACAATATATTTAGCATTTGTAATTTTGTGTTGTTTTCCTTAAGCAATCCCTCGGGGGCCTAGAAAGATGGCTCAGTGGTTAGGAGTGCTTGCTGCTCTTCCAGAGGACTAGACTTTGGTTCCTAGCACCCACGTCAGGTGGTTCACAGCTGGCTGTAAATCCAGCTCCTCTTCTGCCCTGTGAGGACACCTGCACATGTGTGACATACACATAAATAATGCATCTAAATAAAGAGTCCCCTAGAATATCTAGCCTTCAGACTCTCCTGTTATCCACAACTGCCTCCCTTTGCGGGTTGAAATTGAACATCCTGGTGATAATGGAGCTGTGCAGGTGACAGATTACAAAATATGAGGTGACAGATGGGAAAGGCTAGTGTCCCAACTCGCAAGCATCCTTTTCTTTGTCCTCCTTCATCCTCACAGGCTGGGGCTGAAAAGGCATGCCTTGACCTGCTCTGGCAAGCTTTCAGAGATCCACAGGCATTTATTATCTTGCAGTGAAAGAGTTCAAGGCCAACATGCTTGTGAGTTTCTTCCAAGGCCTCTTTCCATGGCTAGCACATGGCAGACTTCTCCCTGTCCTTGCACTCCCCCTTTCTCTGTGGTGTCTGGGCCCTATCTCCTATTATTAAAAAAGAAAAAGAAAAATTCCTTTGTGGGGAAGGGTAACAAGTTTGCCACAGGACTCGTGTGGAAGGGAAGTCAGAGGATAACTTCTGGAATTCAGTTCTCTCCTTCTGTCACATGTGTCTCAGGGATTGAACTCAATCTTCAGGCTTGGCAGTAAGGACTTTTACCCACTGACCCACTCCAACCTCCTTGTTCTTGTGAGGATGCCAGACACTGTAGATGCCAGCTCATCATCAACAATTTGTTTTTCACTTGATTAGCTCTTTCAAGGTCCCATCTCCAAATACATATGCTCTTTAACTTATGCCTGGACAAGTGGAAAATGCCCTAGGAGGAAATGGCTTTCAGTGAATCCAGCTTTCTATTAAGCCCAGATTCTTAGCACAGCCAAACTGAAGCTTCCCAGTCACCAATCCTTCATCCCCAGCCTCCATCAGCTGCCATCACTGCTGAGGCCTGGCATCACCAGACTGGACTAGACCACTCACACACTACCAAGCCTCAAGGTCTAAACTCAAGAGTCGACAGCACTTTGCAAGCCTCAGCACAGAGTATGGGATCCTGAGAGGTCCTTGTGCTTCAGATCAGCTACTGTTGGTTAGCAGGTCAGGTCAGGGGAGCCTCCTGGAGGCCTGACAGGAGCCTTGCAGCTTTCCTTCCAAGGCACTGGGCAGTGGGAGTCTTTGGTTTCTAGATTATGAAAGTCAGAAAGAACTTTCTCTGTGGCCCCTCTGCAGGGAAGATGTCCTGGCCAGAGGCTATTTTTTTGGCTTAGAGCAGGGTCTGGGTACCAACTTCAGTGCTGCTTTATCTGCAGCTCCACCCCTAGCCCCCAACCTCCAAGCTGCATCACATCTGCAGGACCTCAGAGCCAGGCAGCCTGCACATGAAACTTCATTATTCTTCCCATTAGGTGGATGGAACATTTAATAGCCACCTAGCAGCCTTCTGTCCACACTGAACTGCCAGCCTGGGTGGTCCAAATTATATATCGGTCAAGACCAATGACTTTGTTCCCTTAGGGCCCCTGTCTGATTTAGACTTTGTCCATTCTCATGCGTTGGCTAGTATGATAGAGCAAAGAGAAGGTAGCCCCTTGCCCTGGAGAAAGCTTGGGTAGACCTCTAACTCCCCATAGAAACCCAAAGCATACCAGCTAACACCAGAGCTCTGTTCCGTTCTGCTATGTTCTTTGTGCCTGTCTCTATGCAGATACTTGCTGTAGGACCCCAATCTTCAAAGCTCTTTTAGGAAGGATTGTATTGTCCCTATTTTATACATAAAGTAAGTGGAGATCAGGTACGTTGAGTAATTTACACAAGGACATACAGCTCGGATTTTCTCTGCTACAACATCGTTTTCTGCACTCTACTCTTTTTCTCCATGGAATGAAGCTGTGATCCCTGGAACTACAGCAGCCATCATGCAGCCACAAGGATAGAAGCCCATGTTGGACTTTCTAGGATATAAAAGGTAACATCTGCCATCAAGAGCATGGTCAGCTCAGAACAGTGACAGGACCAATGCCCAAGAGCTGGCTAGTATTATCCTGGAGAAGAAACAGCTCAGAGGAACAGCAAGGCTCTCTTCAGAAATCTGAAGGGCTGCTCTGGGACCTGGGGAGAATTGATGCTTTCTACTCGGAGGTTCTAAGGACAAGATGAGAACACTGGGGGTGGGGGGCATGGAAGCCGCTGTGTCCACTCACAGAAGATCTTTGACAATTTCTGCTGCCTCCGGTTGTGCTGGTCTGTGTAATGTCTGAGAGAGGCAGGGCGGAGAAGTTTCAGAGCTAATTCAGGAATTCAGGATGGCCCTTTTGTGTGTTCCTTGAGAGCCAGAGGGAAATGTCCAGTGTCCTAGCTTATCCTGCCTTGTTCCCCTGAGACAGGGTCTCCCATTGAACTGAAGCCTAACACTTTGACTAGGTTGACTGACCAGCACGCTTCAAGGATCTGCCTGTCTCAATCTTCCATGGCTAGACATAAAACAATACTTAGTTTTTTAAAATCTGGGTGCTGGGAATTTGAATTCAGGTTTTTTGTTGTTGTTGTCTTTGGTTTTGGTTTTTGGTTTTTTTGTTTTTTTTGTTTGTTTGTTTGTTTTGTGCTAACTAGTTTTATGTCAACCTGACACATGCTAGCATCATCTAGCTAGCATCATTAAGAAAATCTCTCCATAAGATCAGACTGCAAGGCTTTTTGTAATTAATAATTGATGTGGAAGGGCCCAGCCCACTGTGGGTGGTGCCATCCTGGGCCTGGTAGTCCTGGGTTCTATTAGAAAGCAAGCTGAGCAAGCCATAAAGTGCAAGCCAGTAAGCAGCACTCCTCTGTGGCCTCTGCATCAGCTCCTGCCTCCAGGTTGCTGCTCTGTTTGAGTTCCACTCCTGACTTCCCTCAATGATGGATTGTTGCCTTTGGTCATGGGAGTTTCTCACAATAGAAATCCTAACTAAGGTAGATCTTTGTGCTTGCACAGCACGCTTTCTTACCCACTGAGACATCTCCCTAGCCCCCTTTCCTTCCTGTTCTTCACTCATTCTTCTATTCTGTTACTTAGACTACCAATGAGGTGGCTGGAGATCTAGCTGCCATGTTATACTAGGAAGACAATGGCTGCATCCTAGCAATGACAGAGCAATGGATGGATCCCTGATTCCTATGACTTTGTGGGGCAGAGCTATTGGCCATCAGACTCTGGTGGGAAAGAAAAATAAATTTTTGTAGCAGAGGATGGCCAAGTTGGTCATCAATGGGAGGAGAGGCCCTTGGTTCTATGAAGGTTTTATGCCTCAGTGTAGGTGTCTTAGTCGGGGTTTCTATTCCTGCACAAACATCATGACCAAGAAGCAAGTTGGGGAGGAAAGGGTTTATTTGGCTTACTTCCACATGGCTGTTCATCACCAAAGGAAGTCAGGACTGGAACTCAAGCAGGTCAGGAAGCAGGAGCTGACGCAGAAGCTATGGAGAGATGTTCTTTACTGACTTGCTTCCCCTGGCTTGCTCAGCCTGCTCTCTTATAGAGCCCAAGACCTCCAGCCCAGAGATGGCACCACCCACAAGGGGCAATTGAGAAAATGCCCCACAGCTGGATCTCATGGAGGCACTTCCCCAACTGAAGCTCCCTTCTCTGTGATAACTCCAGCCTGTGTCAAGTTGATACACAAAACTAGCCAGTACAATAGGGGAATGCCAGGGCCACGAAGTAGGAGAGGGTGGGTTGGTGAGCAGGGAGAACGGGGAGGGAACAGGGTTTTTGTTTTGTTTTGTTTTTTGTTTTTATTTTTCAGAGGGGAAACCAGGAGAGGAGATATCATTTGAAATATAAATAAAGAAAATATCTAATAAAAAATTTTAATAATTAAAAAAAAACAGAAAAATAAACTTTTATTGAAGCCACAGCTAAGTGAAACATGAGTCTACTCTGGGGGCCAAGTCTTTTGGGATCTCTGAGCCTCCATAGACAATCTTCATCTATACAATGAAAATCAGAAGGGAGCCTTCACAGATCTCACAGGGTGCCTGGGCAGGACACAAGGACAGGAAGGCTCAGCAATGACAGGATGTTTTCGACAGCATTGGGAAGACTGTTTAATATGATATTCTTCCCCCTGTAAAAGTCAAAAATTTGTTGCTGAACACTAGGAAAGGGAAGATAAAGGTGGGGTGAGGTGGGAAAGAATTACACAGAAGAATCACAGATACTCTTTCTTTCTGCAGTGTTTCCTAAAGGCTCTGCATTTCCTGTTTTCATAAGTTTTGATCTCTGGTCCTGCTTGATGGGAGAAAGGGAGGAGGTGACATGACAGCATATCTGAGCCTTCTTTATCCCTGATTCTTGTCCTGAGGAGGCCCCTCTTCTTCCCCAGCTTTTTCAAGACAGGGTTTCTCTGTGTTACAGTCCTGGCTGGCCTGTAACTTGCTCTGAAGACCAGACTGGCCTTGAACTCAGATATCCATCTGCCTCCAACTCCTGTGTGCTGGAATTAAAGGTGTGTGCCACCACTGCCTGGTTTACTTGGCATTTTTAATACTATACTAGTTAGACCCTTGTGGCAAGGTGAGTGAAAGGCTTTTCTTTTATGGTCTACAAAGGCAAGGGGTAGCTGCCCTCTAAATGGCTTACTTCTTTCCAGGAGTGAACAGGAGGACTTGGACAGGTCCACACTGCACACCAGGAGGATGCTGCTGACAGGCTTGTCCTTGCTACCCTCCTAAGAAAGACATCCAAATGTCACAAATAACTAAACTGTAGAACACATGATGACCAGAGTTAAGTGACAGAAGTGGAAACTTCTGGTTTCTTTGGAAAGTCACTTGTGTTGAATGGTGCTTTGCTGGGGCAGATTCATGAAGGAATGCTGTCCTGAAGCAGACACAAGTGAGAGGATGTTTTGCTAAGGCAGAAATGGAAAGGAACATTTCACTGAAGGCTAAAGTGGACACAGGTGAAAAGATGTTTCATTAAGGCAGACTCATGAAGGAACGTTTCACTAAAGCAAACATGTGAAAGGACACATGATATTAAAAAGGACCTAATAGACAATGGATGATACTGAATGATATTGGTAACCCTTACCAGTGTTTATTGGTCATCATTTGTCGGGACTTCATAGAAAGAAACATCAAAAAAACTTCTGGTGGTGTGCTGGTGGCTTCTTGCTGCTTCCTTGGACTTGGGACTAATTGGCAGAGTGATGTCGGCTGAGACAGTCTCACGTGGTGTTTTACTAAGACAGACTCACATGTGGGGTAAGACACGTGGTGAGGCAAGACCCATGGAGGACACATGATGTTTGGAGGGAGTATAAATGGGACTCAACGGACAGTGAGTGACAGGAGCTTGGCTTGGCTTGCTTGGATAGCTAGGTTTGTAACACTTCTTGGTCTTGAGTGTTTGCTAATCTTTACTTCGTTGAGAGAGGCATGGCAGAGAACTTCTCCTGGCATTACTGAACTTCTCCTGGCATTCCTGCTGGTCCTAATCTATCCTGCTGATTTGTGCCAATTTGGCTGACGCCTGGCTGTTCCTGTTAGGTCATGTCACAGCTACTGCTAGCCTGACATTACTGAACTGAACTGCTCATACACCCTTGAAGTATTTGCAAGTGAATCAAGCTGCCACTGCTGACTCCTGTGAACTAAACTGCTGATTTCCTGACAAAAAAGATGGGATTTGCTCCAAAGAATAATTTCTAAACAGTTCCACTTCCACAGTATCCTAATAACCTTTCTTTTCTGCTACCAGTGGTGGGTGGTGGGCTAGAAGAGGTTAAAGCATTTAGGAACCAATATTAAAATTAGGGCTGAGAAAAATTTCAGAGTACAGGTGACACAGTCCCAGTGCCTACAGATTGGGAAACAAATGGAAATTCCTTCCCGGCCTTGATGGACACCACATGTGCCCTGTCCCCTTGTTTTCATGAGCAGTGTGTCAGCTAAGGCCCTCCAGATATGATCCTCCATTGAGGGGCTGGGAGGCTGCACTGATCAGGCCAGCTCTGGGACCTGCAGGTTGAGCTAATTCAACTGAGGGAATCTAATATGTCCCCAGGACTTTGGGATTTCGGGCTCTCTGGCCTTTGCAAATCAAAAGTCACTGCACCTGTAATCCTAGCACCCGGGAAGTTGAGGCTCCACTGCTTACTGTGAGCTTGAGGCCAGCCAGGGCCACAGTTTGAGATCCTGTCTCAAAGGAGGAGGACAGGCAGGTATGGTGTCACACGCCTTTAATCCCAACACTTGGGAGGCAGATGGCAGGCAGATCTCTTTGAGTTCAAGGCCAGCCTGGTCTACAGAGCAAGTTCTAGTCCCACCAGGACTATACAGGACTGTACGACATGACCCTAAAAAGCACATCAAACCCTCCCGGTTTTGCCTGGTGCAATTTAGCCTAAGCTTTGAAGTGTTCACACACACTTCAGGGCTCCCTGGTGTCTCTAACCATGGACTTTCAGAAAGTTCCCTGGCAGCTGTGGACTAGTGTTTAACACTCCTGGGAGTCTGGAAATGAGTGGGATCTCAGGCAGGATGCAAAAGGTAACAGTTTGAGAGGAAGCTGAGAGAATGTGTCTAGACCCACTGGTCCACCCCTCTCTGCTTTTCATCCATTCAGGAGACTGAGGCTCCTGTCAGCCTCTGACTCTTGAAGTCCTGAGCAAGGCAGGGCTTTGTGCTACACACATGCAATCCCAGTATTCCCTGGGGCAGGGGGATCATGACTTCAAAGTTACTGTGAGGTACACAGTGAGTTCAAGGTTAGTCTGAGCTTCGTAGTGAACCCTCTCCCAATAACTGACTGAATAAACTAATAAGTTTGGAACAGGTGACCTTTTCTGAAACTGGCAATGAAGTCACCTAGAAAAACAAATCTGGGGAGAAGAGGGCTGGAACCGGAAGGAGAGGAAGCCACTAAAATACCTGTCAGCTTCTGGGGGAGGATGACAGATTGCAGCCAAGGAACCACAGGCAGACAGAAGGCAGGCCAGGGATAGGAGCTGAAAGCCCCCAAAATGCTTGTTTGTGATTAAATTACTGCCTGGGTTGACAAAAGACTAGAGAGATGGGTCCTGCTCCCTGTGGGTAGGTTTGTTCCATTCTGTGCCCAGGGGATTACTGAGGGTGGCTGGTTAGTTTTAGTCAGCTAACACCTTGACCCTCCAGCCCTGACCCACTTCCAGATCCCTTGAGCTCTTGGGCAGCAGCCAAGGGCACCAGCTGCTCTGGTCACACTGCTGGAAGGGCAATACAGGAAGAACAGATCCGGCCAGTATCCTTCCCTAATCCCCCTTGACACTGGCTGCATTAATCATTGCAGAGCATGCACCTGCAACCTGCCTCCTCCCAAGAGCTTTCTCTGCTACCAAGGGAGGCAGACAGGCAGTACTAGGAGCCACTTCTCCCAGGGGTAGACTTCAGTGACAACAAACAGAAGTTGGTGGAGCATGACCCAGGTCCCTTAACTCTCCAGGGCACAGTTCTGAGAGACCTGAACCTGAGAAGGCTCGAGGGTAGGGGATTTGGGTCCCAGCAGCATTTAAGACCTGCTGACTTGCCACCAGACAGCCAGTAGTGGAGTACGCTTTTAATCCCAGCACTTGGGAGACAGAAGCAGGTGGATTTCTGAATTCGAGACCAGCCTGGTCTACAGAGGGAGTTCTAGGACAGCCAGGGCTACACAGAGAAACCCTGTTATGAAAAAAAAAAAAAATCCAGTAGTCAGGAGACCAACAAAAGAACGCTTTGATAACCTGTGTCCTCCCAAATTCACATGCTGATACAAGGTGGGGACTTTGGGAAGTCACTGGGTCACATAGGGTGGGACCTTCATGAGTGACATTAATACCTTTACAAAAGAGGTCCCAGAGAGTGTCCTTGCTTCTTTTGCTGTGTGTGGGTGCTAAGAAATGATGCTGCCCATGAACTAGAGCAGTGGCCCTCACCTTGCTCTTCAGTTTAGAAGCCTCTGCAACTGTAAGAGAAAAACAACATGTTTTTCTTCTTTCTAAGTATAGTGATTTGAGTGATGTCTACCATAATGTTGGTCTCTAGTCAGTGGTGATGTTTAGGGAAGCTTAAGAGAATGTCCTTGTTGCAAGAAGTATGTCATTGGCGTAGGTTTGAGGACTAAAAAGCCTCACTTATCACTAGTTTGTCTCTGTTTCCTGCTTGTGGTTCAAGATGTGAGCCCTTGGCTTCTTGGTCCTTCTGCTGTGCTTTTTCTTTGCCAATGTGAACTGTAACCCCATGGAACTGGAAGCCTGTGTAAACTCCAATCTTCTATAACTGGCCTTGCGTCTGGTGCTTTAATCAGAGCAATAGAAAAGTAGCTAATACAGTAGGAATCCAGCTTATTGAATTTTACTGTAGCACTTTAAACAGACTCTAATTCCAGTAGTCTCTGAGTTTCCAAAGGGCAAGCCCTCACTGTGCCACCCCAGCGTCATCCCTGACCCAGGGAATGCACACAATACATAGAACTGAATTGATCTGAAGCTGATTCCAGACACTGTGCCCATGCATCAAATCGTTATCTCTCATGGCTGCCCTTCCCCTCTCATAGCTCTATTTATTCATGTATTCCATGCATTCATAAGTTCACATAAATATTATGGACAACTACTGTATGCAAGGCACGAGTCCCACCCCCCCCTTGCAAGTCCAGCTGTCTTCTCTGTCTTCAGTCATCTCATTGGTCTGCCCATTTTTTCTCCATCTATTGGCAACTGACCATTATGTCCATGCTTTATATAGTAATGCTGCAGCCAATAGCAAGCTGTATACAGGACAATGGTTGCATAAGGTTATATCTCCTTGTGATATCATTAGTGTCTTAGTCTGTGTAAGTACATTCTAGGATGTTCACACAATAAAATCACCTAATGATGCATTCTCAGAAGTGTCCCTGTTATTAATTGATGCATGACTACATTTGCATTTGAAATGAGGCTATTGGAGGTAGAAAATTTTCTCTAAAGAGATGACTTTCTAACAAGTAGACAAGGGTAGCTGCCAATATTTTGAGATAGGTAAAGAGACCCTAAACCCTGGCCTCTTTACTGGAATGTTCTGCTGTGCCTAAACCAGGGGTATAGCATTTAGATTCTCAACCCTAGCTAGAACCAAGACTCTGCCCTTACAAAAATTCATATATGCATAGACACACACTAAGCATAAATGCTCCCATGAGCCCACTGTGTGCATGCCCAAGCTTGGTCTCTTCCCTTCCTCACCACTGCCAGCCACCTGTCCAGCACCTGCACTGTAAATGGAGAAACTGTGTGATTGACAGGCCA
The DNA here is from genome assembly GCF_008632895.1 of Mastomys coucha. Lineage (NCBI taxonomy): Eukaryota > Metazoa > Chordata > Mammalia > Rodentia > Muridae > Mastomys > Mastomys coucha. The sequence goes on along the minus strand of NC_045030.1, from coordinate 6,637,512 downwards.
GTCAGCAGCTTACATTTGGTCGGAATCTGAGATACCATTACCATGGCGACCACAGTCCCTGGCAGCTCTGTTATCTTCCATGCTCTGGGGAGTTGAGTGCTGTACCTGAGAGACCTTCCTTCTGGAAGCCACACCTCCCTTCAGGAGTGCCTTTTAATTTCTCCCTGGGGCCTCTCTGCTTTGGAGCAAGTTGACTTCACACCTCTCTCTGCTAATGGGGAAGGAGGTTTTAGGGTGAGTTGTTATGCTTTAATCAGGCTCCTGGTCCCCTGAAACCTTGGAGCTGCTCTCCTGGGGCATCTGATGCCGTGTCTACAAAAGACAGTAAGAAATCCACGCCTTCTTCACACACAACCCCAGACTGGAGCTGTATTCTCTGGGAGGAGGCAGTGCTCACGGAGGGCGGGGGGAGGTGCATTACTCAGATCTCCTTGCTATGTGATAAATATTAGTACTCCTGAAAAATTCTTATGTTAACATTTTAAATCCTGAGGAGAAGGTATCAGGAAGTGGGACTTTGGGGGTGGGTGGGTGATAAGGTCTTGAGGGTAGAGTTCTCATGAATGGATTAGTGTCCTTATAAGAGACTCATTACAGAGCTCTTTGCATCTTTTTGTTTTCTGCATGCGTGCGTGCGTGTGTGTGTGTGTGTGTGTGTGTGTGTGTGTGTGAGCGTGTGTCTCCCAGTGTACATGTACATATGTGAGACGACTGTGCCTCTTTAGCTTCTTACAACATCAGGTAGGGCTTGATCAAGGAAGGAGAAATGTTGTCTGGCCAATACAGTTTAAGTGACTTACTGTGGAATTTTGCTTGACACGATTGTGTTGATTGGCCAAGTCAGCTGTGTAAACATGCGGAACATCTGCCGGGGGTGCTGAAGGTGAAAGATAGGTGTGGTGGTTATTTACCTGCTGCTGTATAACAAATTATCCCCTAAATTCTACAAAGTTGAGGAAGTGAACGCTCACTATCTTATACAGTATCTGAAAGTCAGCAAGCCAGAGCAAGCAGTTCAGCTATATGGTTCTGCTTCAGGGACTGCCTTGTGAGACTGTAGTCAAAAAGTATCAACTGGGGCCTGGAGCTGTCTGAAGGCTTAAATGAGACTGAAGAATCTGCTTCCAAGATGGCCGACTCACATAACTGTTGAAGAGAAGCCTTAAGCCTTGCTGCCTGTTGGCCAAAGACTCAGTTTCTCACCACATGGACTTCTCTACAGCACTACTCCTGACACCGAAGCTGGTTTTCCCCTGAACCACATGATCTTGGGATATTTGAGGCAAAGAGAAAGGCATGAGCCTAAGACAAAAGCCATACTGTCTTATATAACCTAATTTGAAAGTGCTATCCCATCACTTCAGCTAAATTCATATTGGTTCCCCAAACTAGGGGAAATATGGCAAACAACTCAGGTCTGTAAATATCAAGAAACAGAGGGGTGGGGGCTAGAGAGGAGATGGCTCAGCAGGTAAGAGCACTTACTGCTACTGCTCTTGCTGGTGACCTGGGTTACGTTTTCTGCATCTACACAGCTGCTCACAACTGTCTAAGGGACCTAACACACCCGTCACACAGGTGGTACAGACATACATATAGGCAAACATTCATACACATGAATTTTTAAAATAAATCTTTAAAAAAGCAAAGAAGTAGAGATCATAGGCAGGGGAGGATCTCAGAGGCCGCCTACCAAAAACATGTGGATCTGTGCAAAGACAAATGGAACCTTCTTAACAGCTCATTTCACTTCCTCCAACCTGTATGGTGTAATAAACCGCTGGAAAATCTGATGTCCTTAGCCAAGACATCTGCATCATGATCTAGAGGCTGAAGTGTGAAAGCAGAACTGATTCACCTTTGCCTTCCAAATCATGAGCAAATGTCTCCTGAAGCCATCCTTAACACTGAGCTTTCATAGAGGATCCTGGGAAATGTAGCTTCAGCTTATTGAGATGGCCATACAGCAAAGGTACCACAGGCTGGTTAACAGCTGGGGTGATCCTTCTTGAACTGGAGCTAGGAGCAAAGACAGCCATGGAGGAGTCAGAGTCTGACAATGAGAAACTCGGACTTTTCTGAACCTTGGAGAAAGCCCCTCCAATTCCCTCTCTAGGGCTATGATAAACCCACTCTGGTTTAAACTTCTTTCATTCTGTAGGAAGCAAAAAGGGAGAGAAAGAAGGCAGTTGGATGCTTTGAAGACTGGTTTCTCAGAGGAGATGATCATTTCTGTCCATATCACATCAGAGAGCCAGATGGAAAGCATACATTCCTCAGTGAAAATGAATCTGGAGAGGCGTACCCAATGTGGGGCTAAGAAGCGGAGCATTAGGCACTTGACAAGGACAGATGAATGAACATGGAGACTGCTGGGAAAGCGGTGTGCATGAGCTAATTGTGCATGGGCACCAAATTCTGTTCCTTTGTTTCTGCAGCACAGTCCTTCTTATCCTAACTACCAAAAAACCTGGTACCACACAAGAGTTTTACTGAAATATAAGTGTAAATGAGTGTCAGGCAGTGAGGAAAACTCCACCAGAGGTTGATAAGGTAATCTCCCCATTGTACCATCCCCTTCAGTAAATGATCCATGTTCTGTAGTCTTCTGTTTTCATCTCTGTTGCTGTGATAAAATACCCTAACCAAAAGCAACCTCGGGGAGAAAGGGGCTTAGATGGCTTACAAGTCCAGGTTACAACCCATCATTTTGGGGAATTCAAGGCTCCTGCACATCCAAGCACATCCACAGTCAACAGCAGACCGAATATAGATGTCCATTGCATAGTTCCTAGTTAGCTTGCTCTACTCATAGAGTCCATGGCCCTACCCACAAAATGGTGCCACCCACAGTGGGCTGGGTCTTCTTACATCAATTATCCATCAAGGCAATCACCCAGGGACACACTTACAGGCCAATCTGATCTAGACAATTTCTTTTCTTTTCTTTTTTTTAAAGATCTATTTTATTTCATTTTTATGTGTATGAGTACACTATAGCTGTACAGATGACTGTGAGCTATCATGTGTGTGGCTGCTGTTGATCTCAGGACCTCTGCCGGCCCCTCTCGCCCTGGCCCTGCTCCGGCGTAATTTTCTGCAACTGTCTTCAGACGCACCAGAAGAGGGCCTCCGATCTCATTATGGGTGGTTGTGAGCCACCATGTGGTTGCCGGGATCCAAACTCAGGACCTTCGGAAGAGCAGTCAGTGCTCTTACCCACTGAGCCATCTTGCCAGCCTAGACAATTTCTTAAACAGTGCTCTCTTCCCAGGTGATTTCAGGTTGTATCAAGTTGCCAGCCAAGACTAAAGCAGTGCATGCAGTTTAAAAAAAAACAAAATCTGTCAAACTTGCACTTTTAAATAGGTACAGGCTGAGAAAAATAATTGCATGGTAAAAACTAGGGGAGAAATGAAGCTACTCCCTGACCAGTGCCCATAAATCTTAAAATGGTTGCCATTAAATGCAGAAAGCAAGGTACAGAGATGAAAAGGCAAGGAAGTATAGCAGCTATTAAAGGTGTCTCCTGGGGCTAAGAGTGCTCACTTCTCTCATAGGAAACCCTGGTTTGGTTCCCAGCACCCACAACCACCTGTGACTCTACTTCCAGGGGATCCAATGTCTTTTTCTGGCCTCAACAGGCATCTGTGTGCACGTGGTGCATATAAACTCAAGCACAAGTGCACACACACACACACACACACACACACACACACACACACACACACGTTTAAAACATATCTTGAGTTTTGAGTATAGTCCCTGAAGTGTCTAGAAGCGAACATTTGAGTGTCCCATTACATTTTTAAGGGACTTGTGTCTTCAAAGAAACCTTAAGCCTTGATCAAAGAAGCCAAATTTATCTTCAGTTAGGTATGGCTATGAAACAACCTTTGGGTTCCTTCTCTGAGAAGGAAACTGGCTGAGAATATTTCCCCCTAGAAGAGATGTCCTCAGGACCTATTTAGATCTGGCAGAGCAAGATGGGAAGAGTAAAATAACCAACTAGAAGAAAACTTAGGGCCCGATAAGAAACTGTCTCCATCTGCAGATAAGAGGCCTGCAGCTTAAGATCTGAGATGCGCTATAGCTCTAGCTGATCATTGTAGCTCCCATCCTTCTCTTTTCAGAACACTGAAGTTTACTATGGTCTCTTGTTCTGGTACTGAACTGAGGCTGGAGAAATGGGGGTGTGATCATTTGTGTTATTTGGCTGGGTTTGGTGATTTGAATGAGAACGTACCCCACTGGCTTATGCATTTGAGGACTTGGTCCCCATTAGATGGTACTGTTCGAGGAGATATTGGGGCTTTTAGGAAGTGGCATCTTGGTGGAGGAAGTAGGTCACTGGGAGTAATCTTTGAAAGTTTATAGCTCTGCTCCACTTTCAGTTCACTCTCTTTGCTTCCTGCATGTGGGTAAAGATGTCACCTCTCAGCTCCCTGCTCCTGCTGCCATGCCTTCTCTGCCATTATGAATATCTAGCCCCTGGGGTTAGCCAAAATAAACTTCCTTCCTTAAGTTACTTCTTTCTGGTCATGATTTTTTATCACAGCAACAGAAAAAGAACTAATATATTGGAGAATTAGTTAGTCTAATTAGGTGAAAATTCTCTGTATGTCAGGAATCTTTAGGGTAACAGAAGTACCCCAGATGCTGGTGGTTTAAGTGGCAGTGATTTCTGGCATGGCTTAACTGGACAGATCCTCAACTCTCTACCTGCTGTTAGCCAACATCATTTGCTCAGCTGAATTCAGCTGTGGACTAGGCCAGAAGAGCTTCAATCAATGTATCTGGCTCCTGGCTGCTCTTCCGTGGGACCTCTGAGATCTATGCCTACACCATATCATCCTTCATCAGACTAGCTTCCTTGCCTCAGGGTACAAAAGCAGAAACTACCAGCACTTGTTAAACGGAAGGCCCAGGACTGATACATCATCGCCTCTGCCATATGCATTGGCCAAAGGGGATTAAAAGGTGTTACATAAATGATGTCCACCAAAGAAGTGCTTGTGTTGAAGACTTGGTTGTCACCTGGTGATGCTATTTGGATACTTGAGAATGGAGGGCCTGGCTGAAGGAAATAAGTCATTGGGGATGGCCCTTTTGGGTTTCTTGTCCCTATTCCCCATCACTGTTCCCTATACACAGTGGATCAAGTAGACCCTGCTACATGCCTATGCTGCTATGATGTTCTGCTTTACTGCCAGCCTGGAACACACAGAGCCAAAGACTATGGCTCCAAACCTCTGCTCCTCCTTTTAAGTTACTCTGTCATTTGCTTTATCCAAAGTCCCAGGCTCTAACATGGAAAGGGTCAGAGTTTCAGTATGAAGCACCCTTCCCAAAACATTCTCAAACTCAAGGGTTAGGCACCTCCACACTGGTACTATTGAGGAGTAAGAAGATCACAAGGATGCTAACCACATCACTGACTGACAGATGACTTCATGCTGAGTGAGATGTTGAGGGCTAGGGTCTGATTGAAGGAGTAGCTTCCTGTGGCATGCCTTTATTCACAGCCTCTTCGTGTCTTGCTCTGCTTCCTGGTTGCTGTGACATAATAATTCTTTCCCCCACCATACTTCTGCCACAGGCCTATAGCAGTAGAATCATAGGCTCATGGGTTGAAATGTCTGACACCAAGCAACAAAAGAAATCATCCTCTTTTAAATGCTTCCTCTGGGGTATTATCTCAGAAAAACAAAATGCTAACTAACACAGAAGGCCAGTCTGAACTCAACGGCAGATGCTAAAGTTTGAAGCTGGACTGTCACTCCAAGCCTCCAACTGTTAAGGGTTTGATCCCTGCATCTTAGGGAGTAGTGGAACCTATAAGAGGTGGGATCTAGTGGGAGGGTTTTTGACCATGGAGGATAGTGCCCTTGAAGAGAATTCTAGGACCCCAGTGTCTTCCTAGCTCTGTCTCAACCACGAGGTAAACCATATCCATTGTGACATGGCAACACTAGCTCAAAGCAATATGGCAAACTGTTCACAAATTGAAACCCCCAATGATGAGTCAAAATAAACCTTTCCTGTTTGTAAGTTAATTATTTGGCATATTTGTTATAGTAATAGAAAGCTGACCAACACAGGAGGATGGTCAGACTCCTCCTCCCGGCAGCTGGAGTGAGTGGCATGCCAGTCAGCCCAAAGAGGGAAGAAACTACAAAAGTCATATATGGAGACTCTCATGACCACACAGTCCAACCTTTGAGGCTAGATAAGAATTTGTGTTAATCTTCTTGAAAGGAGAATAAGAATATTATGGAGAAGGAACAGACAGAAGAGTGAATATATGTATGTATGTGTATATATATATTTATTCTTATTAAGATATATGTTAATATGATATAATAATAAATGCTAATGATTCATATGTGTTAATTATATGTGCTATATATAACATTATGTGTATATATCAATATATGTTAAACACACACACACACATATATATGTGTGTATGTGTGTGTGTGATATGTGTGTGTGTATGTGTGTGTATGTGTGTTAATCAGAAGACAAGGCTCAGTACATAAAGGTACTTGCTGCCAAACCTGAGAAGCTGTGTTCAATCTCTGGGTCCCACACGGTAGAAGAAAAGAACTTACTCCTCATCAGCTTATCCCCTACCTCCATGTGGGTGTGAGGTAATGTAATTTTAAAAACAAACTCAAACAAAAGAAGACTGCCAGTAGTGGCTTCCTGGCTCCCGCCATTGTAGCAGAGTTCTTCCTCCTAAATGATAGCAAAGTTTCTTCCCATCACACATAGTCTTCATATATTACTGTGTCCTTGCTACATTCCCATCAGCATCTAGAGTAAATGTCTCTATTTCTTACACCTTGGCAGACCTCTGTGACCACCTCAACTAATAGCATATGCCAGAAGCGATGCTAGGTGATGTCCAAGGTTATAGCATGAGAGGAGATAGCTTCCATATGGCTCTCTGTCTTAGGATCACATGCTTTGAGAGCCCTGAGCCAACCTGTTAAAAACTCTGGCTTCTTCAGAAATTCCATGTCTGAGAGACCACACAGAGTGGCCACATTAGGGGTGAAGGCCGGGAAAGCCCCTACTTACTCTAGTTTCCAGCTGTTTGGGTCTATCCGGGCCAGATGGCAGATGTGCGAGTGAGCAAACTGGAAATTTTATCCCAGCTTTCCAAGTCACAGTCATTTCTTTCTCTTGCTGCCTTAGCAAGACATGTAACAAAAGCAGCTCAGGAAGAAAGGGAGTCTCCCGACCCCTGGTTTGAGAGGATGCATCTAGCTTCCGATCACAGCAGGGAAGGCACAGTGGCAGAACATGAGCCGACTGCATCACATGCAATCAGGAGACAGAGAAACAGAATGTGGGAGTATAGGTGGCTGCCTCTTTTCCTTCTTGTATTGTTCAGGACCCCAGGCCTTGGGATCCTCCCACCCACATTCAGGAGAGGTCTTCCCTTCTTGGTGGAATTTCTCTGGGAACATCCTCGCAGACACACTCAGAAGTATGTCTTCTAAGTGATTCTAAATTCCATCTAGCTGGGACAGGAGAGATGGTTCAGAGGTTAAAGTCATCTGTTGCTCTTGAAGAAGACCCAGGTTCAGTTCCTGGTACCCACACAGCAGCTCACAATCATTTGTAACTTCAGTCCTAAGGGCCCTCTTCTGGTCTCTGAGGCCACCAGGTAAATGTGTGAGGCCCTAGATTCCATCCCAAGAATTGAAAGAAAGAAAAGAAAGCAAAACAAACAGAGAGAGAAGAGGAGAGAAAAAGTAGATGACTTCAATTTCTTTAACCACACTGATTTAACATGAAAACAACCAGAGGAACCGTTTTGTTCTAAGGGAAAGCTGGAATTTGAACTCTTCATCATTCATTCCAACTGGCCCCATATCTAAAGTCCCAGTCTGGTAAATAAGCTTTAAATAGGTGCCTGCCTGTGTAAGGCAGAAGCATGCTCCTCTTGGTGTACCAGCTCACTTGAAGATTATGGCCCCTTGCCTGTCTTCCTGTGGATGAAGAAGTTACCAAACACGCACATAAGGAGAAAAGGAACTTTCCGGAACACAAGGAATGAAAAGAAATAATGGTTTGCTTCAGGTTGGAGGAGGTCGGGAGTACAGATATGAAGTGAGGAAGGGTTAGAATATCATCTGTGGGAACCAAGAGACATTTGTCAGTGAAACGTGGATCACACGATATTTGGGAATGTCTCTCCGGGTCTGGTCTGCTGAGTCTACACTCCAGACCTACAGGCAGGCTGAGCCCACAGCTAAGGGATTACCTCAGAGACAGGCAGAAGGCCAGACATTCCTGCACTGGGGAGCAGTGGATGGGCCAACACGTACAAAAGGGCTTGTTCGTCTACATTCCAACTGAGTCCGCGCCCTCATGAAACTTCCTGTGTTTTTCCTCCATGGAAAGAACACGGGCCTTGGAATCAATTGGCCCCTTCAGCTGTTACCCACTGAGTTACCTTAAGCAAGTCATTTAAGCTGTATGGGTCTCACAACCTAAGTGGAAATCTTACTGCCTGCTCGGAAGGCTCTAGAAAAATTAAGATGAACTCAGGAGCATCTGGCACAAAGCAGGAGGTCTCCCTCCCTCCCCCCTCCTACTACCATGCATACCCAGAAAGGGTATCCTGTTTAAAGCATCTTGTGTGCTTATGGCTGTGGGAGTCCGAGTAGCTTCCCTCCTATCCCATCCCCATTTCACATCTGCAAAAGCCAAAAATAAGAAATGTTATCTGTGTCCTAATCCCTGGAACCTGTAATGCATTATATGGACAAGAAAGGACTCTGTAGATGTGATTGCATTAAAGATCATGAGATAGGGGGATTATTCTGAATTATTTAAGTGGATCAAAAAAATGCTACCACAGGTATCCATAAAAGAAGAAAACAATAGAACATAGAGGAAGAGACAGGACATATGGCCCTGGGGGCAGAGAACAGAGCATCACAGTGGAGACTGGGTTGGCTAGCCACCCCCAGGAGGTTAAGATGCAAGGAAAAGATTTCTTCCTAGTGCTTCCAGAGGGAGCATGGCCCAGTGGATGTTTTCACCTTAGTCAAATGAATAGAGGACTTCTGGCTTCTAGAAGCTGGAGCTGTCAAGTTTGTGGTGATTTGTCAGGGCAATCACAGGACATTAATAGAGTAGCTGAGTCTGTAATGCCAAACAGTAAGAAAGGAAAGGCCACGGGGCAGTGCTGCAGGCAAACACCTTTAATCCCAGCACTTGGGAGGAAGAGGCAGGCGGATCTACAGAGCAAGTTCTAGGACAGCCAGAACTACATAGAGAAACCCTATCTTGATAGAGGGAGAGAGGGAGGGAGAGAGAGAGAGGGAGAGAGAGAGAGAGAGAGAGAGAGAGAGAGAGAGGGAGGGAGGGAGGGAGAGGGAGGGAGGGAGAGGGAGGAAGAAGGAGAAGAAGAAGAAGGGAAGGAAGGAAAGAAGGAAGGAAGGGCCAGCTCCAAAGCTACTCTCTAAAACATGAGACCTTACAATCCCCACTACCTGGGTGAACCCTGGGGCTGTTGTCTACCAGCACTAACTCTAGTCCCTCAGCCTGGCATCCACAGGAAGTACCAGGCAAGGGAGTGAGTGAGTGAAATCAGCATCATTTCTTCCTCCACTTCCAGCACAAAATTCCCCTTATCCAAGAAGACAAGAATAGCCTGTGCCAATTGTCCAAAGTCCTGGTGCCAAGACCTGAAGGCTATTAGCCATATCTTATCTCTGACTGCATGTTCTTTCCCAGGGGAGGAAAGAACAGGCTTAAGACAAAATATGAATGTGGTATAACCCTCCAGATCATACCTTCTTCAGCCCTAACCCTTTCTCAGAACCTCTAGAATAGTTAACAATGGTGAGGTACACCAACTCCTTTGAAAAAAAAAACACTATATGTAATGGCCTACAGACCATTTGGGCCTGGGAAAATGTCCCACTGAACACTAACAGATGTGACATACTGCTTATACATGCCTGAGAATGAACTAGAGACAGTAGACTACAGCTTGCCAAGTCAACTATAGATCAAAGCTTTGCAACTTGTAGCCACCAAGTCCTCCAATATGGCATCCTTCTGCTGCAGGTGACCTGGTTTCCTTTCATGGGTCATTGTGAATGCTATCGCCACCATCCCATGTCCCTAGCTTTTCCCTCACTATCAGAATACTCAAGACTACTCCAGCAGCCGGGCAGTGGTGGCACACACCTTTAATTCCAGCACTTGGGAGGCAGAGGCAGGAGGATTTCTGAGTTCCAGGCCAGCCTGGTCTACAGAGTAAGTTCCAGGACAGCCAGGGATATACAGAGAAACCCTGTCTCGAAAAAAAACAACAACAAAAAAAAGATTACTCCAGCAGAACAGACTTGAATGCTATAGACTGTTAACATTTCTTCTAGGCTCTGCCCCACAGTTACCTAGCAACAGCCAGGTATGCCTGACTCACTATAAAAGGGGCTGCTTGTCACCTCTTCAAT
>NC_045030.1:6623255-6626724 GCF_008632895.1 Mastomys coucha | reverse complement strand
TCTCTCTCTCTCTGCCTTTCTCTGTCTCTACTCCCTTCCCAGCTCCCCTTCCTATGCCCTCAATACTTCATAAACTCTATTCTATACCATACCATCTAGGTTGGTACCTCAGGGGGAAGGGATGCCTCAGCATGGGCCCGCAGAGGCATACCTTCTCCCCACACCCCACCCCTGCACCATACTGCGCCTCTACCAAACATATCCTGGCTCTTTCTTTTTTATAAAACACAACATGATGCAGAAACTCTCCAATTTAGAAACTCGCAGGTTCGTATCTCCCCTGTCACATGGAATTCCAGCCATCAGATCGCAGATTAGTAAAATTCCTGTTATCCCAAAGAAGTCTGGCCACCCTCTACAGGCTTAAGGGACAGACTTTCCACAGTCAACCCAGTAAATCTAGACTTGGCTGCATGCTTGTGGTTATTAATTTATTCTCTGGATGCCAGTAGGGATATTTTAATAACATCCCTCACCCAAGGGATGCCTCCCAGTCTAATTGACAGGCTAAACTTGGCCTTTATACCCACTAACCAATATCTCTACATGGCCACTTAACTGGCACTTTAAAAACAAACTTTTACAACTGTCTCACCAGTAATCCATAGACTTTCCTCCTTCCCCCTTATTCTCTCTCTGCTTGCTCTCCACTTTCAGTTCCCTGCACCACTTTCCTGCAGCCATCTGCCCTGCCCCTTGCACTCTCGAGCTCTACCCTGGACTCTGCTCCTCCAAGCAGTGCTCTTACCCCTCGCTCTCGCACTCTGGACGGCTGCTGCCTGACCATCCTCAGCTCTTCACATTCTCTCTCACTCCCTGCCCACTCAACTCTGCCATACAGTTCTTCGTGGCACAGGCGGGAGCTCTTTTGCACTGCCTTGAGGGCATTTGCTCTCCCACCTGAGCAGTGTTACTAGGAGACAGAACACTACTCCAGGCACTAGCTCTCACCCTGCTTGCTTATGCCCAGCTCACAAGGAGCCATGCACCCCTCACACTGCACCATTTAGATTCATCTGAATGTTTGTCTCTGCTATGCTTCTGTTGTTATGTGACTTTTCCTCTAGGCAGAACTGTAGCTTCAGCGACATCTTAGCTAATGGTGGTCATGGACTGACTGCTTCTTCAGAGCTATCTTAACTAAGGACAGTCCCAGGACCATCTGCCATCTTTGTTATGGAAAGTCCCCAGTTTACTGCCTTTGGGAGTACAACCTGTCAAAGTCACTAAGTCACTTAACAATTAAGGTAAGGTTTTTGTTCTATACTGCCTTAGTAAATAATGGCTTTTAAACAGTAAAAGGTTAAAGATGCCTTAAATGTACATTTAGCCTTGTTTTTTGCTATTGCCATTAAGTTTCAATGTGTTCTCTATTTGCTAAATACATTCTCAAACAAGTAATTAAACAAACACAGGTTGTCTAACAGGTATGCTATGGCTCTCAATCATGTCAGAAGTCTGCTAACTGTAACATTAAATGTTTAAGCTTATGACAGAGACTCCCAAAGTCTAACAGTGACCTCCCTCCCCCAAGGTCTCTGAGAAGATATGGACACAGCAACAAGACTGCCTGGATTGTGGTGTGATAACCACTGAGAAACAAGGCTCCATTGCCTGGCCTGCTGCTAGGGCTTGTCCTACGCTGTGGACAAACAGATACCCAGATTATTAAATGCCTCATATTGCCTAAGTCAAGGCAGATCATTTCTCCCACATTCCTACTCCACAGGAAAAAGCTTTTTGTCTTCTGAGCCTGACAGCCAGACTGACTCTACCCAAGTTATTATGGAGACCACAGGGACCTGGGAGCTGTTTAGGTAGTGGATTATAGACCAACCTCTGTCATTTTTAATTAATGCATGACATCTGATTATAATTTGTTCTTCCCAGATTTCTGACTACATTGACAGCTAAGCTAACTGTAGCTTGACAGCTAGAGAACAGAACTAGCTCTTGCCCGAAGGTAATCCACCAATATATTAGCTCATTAGTTAATTTGTTAACTAGCTAAGACATGTTATCAAAGACAGGTTTGCCTTGCTCACAGACTTCACAATAAAGGCTACACAAGTTCAGATGTAAGCTTTCACACATGTAACTTTCTGTTACTTCCTTATCCAAACTCAGTTTCCAGTGACCAAATGCTTCATAATTCCTCTCCTAGCTATGTCATTGTCCTAACATTAACCAACAGAATTCTAATAAATCAGCCAAACCCTAATAAAACATTCCACTATACAATCCACTTTTATAATCACAAGTTCAGTTTCCTTTGGTTGCCTTTTAACTATGAACTTTTAAGGTGTTTTTCACGCTAAACTATATGAACAATTATCATATTCACAAGGTCAAAGTTTTGAGTTTCCTTTGTCTTTTAAATATAAACTTAAAATTGTTTCTCATTATACTAAATGTATGTATATTCAATCCCCTGGACAGAAGGACAAAGCCCTTGCTCCTTCTGCTCCACAAAAAGGTTTTTGTCTTCCCTAAGCTCATCTTAAAAATTGTTCATGTTGTTAACAAATTGATCTCTTTTGTAAACTTATAAGCTACAAGAAACCCACTCAGATCTACCTCTCATGGACCAAATAGACTCCATCCAGATAAGTACACCTGCTAGTCAATAGCTTAAGTTTCCACTTGCTACATATTCCAGAGGGGGGAATTCTCCTCTTTCTGGAATTGGGACTCCCCTTACCTTCACCTTCAACCAGCAAGACCTAAGGGTTTCAAATGCACACCTAAGAAAATTTTTTCTCCCAAATGTACTTAACTTTATTCTCTACCTCTAATGTGTGTGTGCGTATGTGTGTGTGTGTGTGTATATATATATATATATATATATATATATATATATATATATATAATGTATGTATATATACATTATATATGTATATGTATGTATGTGTGTTTCAGCATCTTGACAAGTCCAGGCATTTACTTAAAATCTACCTCCAGGACAGCTCCAGAGAAGCAACCCATAGATGCTCCAATCTTCTCTCACAAATACAGACACTTCTACTGGACCTGCTCCTTCCTATCTATTCACAGATGGTTCCATAGACCCTGGACATCAAGGAAACAGCCAACTCTTCTAAGACTGGGCCAACATCCCTATACCCATTTTCTTAGGTTTCCCAGAAACAAGTCACCCAAAAGTCAGCAGGAAGTAGCTAAAGATCACAACGACCCTATTCCCACATCACCATCACCTCTTTCTAGTTTTTCCTTTTTAAAAATTAAACCAAAATGGAGGAATGTTAGCATTTCTTCTAGGCTCTACCCCAGAGTTACCTAGCAAAAGCCAGGTGTGCCTGACTCACTATAAAAGGGGCTGCTTGCCCCCTCCTCTCTCTCTTACTCACTTACCCTCCTACTCTCTCTGTCCCTTCTGTCCCCATTCCCCTCCCCCTTTCTCTCCACTTGCTCATGGCCAGCCTCTACTCCTCTTCTCTTCTCTTCTCTT
>NC_045030.1:6617740-6623245 GCF_008632895.1 Mastomys coucha | reverse complement strand
CTACTCCCTTCCCAACTCCCCTTCCCATTCCCTAAATAAACTCTATTTATACTATAACCAATTGTATGGCTGGTGCCTCAGGGGGAAGGGATGCCTCAGCATGGGCCCTCAGAGGCACCCCCTTCCTCCACACCATACCTCGCCTCTACCAAACATATCCCTGGTTCTTTCTTTTTTTATAAAACACAATATAGACTACTACGCAGACTAGCCTTTCATTTCAAAAGGGAGGCACTGCCATTCTTTCTAGGCATCTGCCAGTTGACAAGGGGAATGGTTTTATTTGAAGACCCCCACAGGAAAAAACAGAAACAAAATTAAAAGCAAAACAAAACACTAGGAAACAAAGCAAACCATGAGGGCTAAAGAGATGGCAATACAATTAAGAGCAAGGTGCCAGCTCCCACACAGGGCAGCTCACAACTGCCTGTAACTCTAGCTCCAGGTGATCCAATACACTTTTCTTCTGGTCTCTATGGGTACCCTCACTCCTATGCACATGTGTATACACACACACACACACACACACACACACACACACACACACACACCTAAAAACTACTATATGACAGAGAGTAAAAGGGTGACACTCTTGATAGTGATGCTCAGATCCCAAGTGTGAACTAGGCCTCTCCCTGACAATATACAGTCTTCCTGGGTGGCTTCCCTTCCATGAATAGAGACCACTAGCTTACCACTCAATCTACTTCCCTGTCCTTTTAGACACATGTCCAAACTACATTTCCCAGTCTCCCCTGCAGTAGGGTGTAATTGTAAGACTATGGAATGGCCCTTCCATGCCATTCTTGGTTCTCTTTCCTTGGCTACTAAACATCAGTCTTTAGTGCAGCCTTGAAATTAGAAGATCAATTGTTCCAGTTTGCTAGGAACTGTTTCTATCTTAACACTGGATATCTAGAATCTAGGGAACAATTCAGTTGGGGACAAACTAGGACAGTTGGTCACTATGCTTGAAAGGCTCCTGTGGGAGGTGACAGCCTGGGTGTCAACCCTCAATGACTGCACAGAGCAGAGTATCTTCCATTCTACCCCATCCTTGGCAGTCAGCATTACCTGCTTTGAAGTTTTTGTAAGCAAAATTAAACTGAGATCTGCTGTGCTGTGTGTTACTTCAGCTAGCATAAGCTTAACCGATGTACCATCTAACATTTTTGGAGAAACCAAAAATATCCCCTGTTCTCTTAGCTATTATTTTAAGAAGGCGGAAGCTGGCTATGAATAAGAAGACTGTATATTATTAGGGAGAGGCCTAGTTCACACTTGGGATCTGAGCATCATTATCAATACTGACCCACCCCCATTTACTTTCTGTCTCACGGTATCTAGCATAGAAAATTTATAGTGTGAATATATGCTTAATTTCTATTTTGCTTTGTTTTTTAAAACCCTGTCTGGAGCTAGAGAGATGGTTCAGCAATTAAGAGCACTGACTGCTCTTCCAGAGGACCTGAGTTCAATTCCCAGTAATCACATGGTGGCTCACAATCATCAGATGCACTCTTCTGGTGTGTCTGAAGACAGCTACAGTGTACTCATACACATAAAATAAATAATAAATCTTTTTAAAAAAAATCTTGTCAATCAACTCTTATTTTAAATGTAACGTAAAAATGAAGTCTTCTATACTAGTAATTGCTTCATAACCAATATTCAAAATTCAGCTTTAAGGCTATTGGATTTTCTCCATCTTAAATATATCATGTACATTACTTTACATTGTCCTAAAGTATAGATTTCTTTAAATTATAAAAAATGAATGTGTGTATGTATATATGTGTATGCATGTGCATACATGTAAACATGGTGGGCAAAGGTCAGTGTCCTGTGTCTTCCTTAATCACTCTCCTTATTTTGGGGTCTCTCACTAAACCTGCTCACTATTTAGCTACACTGATTAGTAACCAGCCCCAGAGATCTTCTCATCTCTGCCTCCCCGGCACTGGGATTATAGGTATTGCTGCTACACTCTCACAGTATTTTTTGAGATGTGTGTGTGTGTGTGTGCACACATGTGCACCTAAGAATATCCATGGAGACCAGAAGAAAAGGGTGTTGGACCCCTTGGAGCTAGAGTTACAGGTAGTCATGAGCTGCCCTGTGTGAGACCATGCTCTTAACTGCTTTGCCATATAGATACTGGGACTGAATTCATGTCCTTAGTGGCAAGCCCTTTACTAGTTGAGCTATCTCCTCAGATCCCTGGAATCCCAGTTTCTTATAGATTTTATGTTCAAGGCACAGTTGTTCATGCAGCACTGCTATGATTTGGAAATAGAATGGTCCCAGGGGCACATGAATTGAAGGCTTGGTCCCAGATGATAGTGCGCTGGGATGCTAACCTCACCAATGAGCTCATTCATAGATGAGTTCATAGCCCATAGGGGCTGCTAGTAGGAACTAGATCCTGGGGGCATGTCTTTGAATAATACACCTCCTCTCCAGACTCATCTTTGTTTCTGACTGCTGTGAGATAGACAGCTTTCCTTCACTACACATTTCTGACATGATATTTCTACTTCTCCATATGCCTAAAAGCAATAGAGCCAGCCATAGACAGAGGCCCCTGGAACCATAAGCCAAGGAGAAATCTTTCCTTCATGAAGTTGATTTTCTTGAGTATTTTGTCATAGAGACAAAAGCAGACAAACATACACAGTACTTTGGGTCTTTTGAATTCATCAATCAGAAATTAGGTCTTCTGTGTGGTCCAATAGACTGTTACTAGGCAGTAAAAAGAAATGAGCTATGCAAACAGACACAGAGAAAACAGATTGCTGAGGGAAGCCAATACTAAGAGACTGATCCTTGTGGCTCTCACCATAAAAGATTGTGAGAAGTGCAAATATAGAAAGAGAGAGGACTGTCAGGTCAAAGAACAGGGATAAATAGACGGACAGAGCACTGGGGTCATAGGGCAATGAAAAACTACTCTTCATGGTAATGTATGTGACAACCCCACAGAAACTTCCAGGCAAAAATCTGGGCCATAGCCAGGTGTGGTGGTGCACACCTGTAGTCCCAGCCCCGTGGAAGTAGAGACCCAAGGCTCAGGAGCACACACTCAACTTCAGCTATCCTATTACTTCATGAGTTTGAGGCTAGCCTGGGATTATGTAAGACCATGTTTTAGGACAAACAAGGAGTTGTGGAGGATGGCTCAGCAATTAAAAGCACTTGCTGCTCTATCATGAGGAACAGAGTTCAGATCCTAGCACCCATATCAGGTGGCTCACAAACATTTGTAACTACAGCTCTAGGGAATCCAATGCCCTTTCTGGCATGCATGTGTGCATGTGTGCTTGAGCATACACACACACACACACACACACACACACACAACACACACAACACACATCTTTAAGAACAAAACAAAACTTAGGAGTCAGGAGTGGTGGCACACACATGTTGCATTAGTGAGACCTTGTGTTAAAGAATAACATTAAAATTAAGGAAACAAGTACTCTCTGTTAACCCATTGAAGGCGCATAACTCACATCTTCAGGCCCTGCAAAGTGGATATAAGACTGCCCAAAGTGCACCCCCTGGGGGCAGTGCAGTAGAGGACAAGTGGACTCCCAGGGTGGGATCAGACAAACATATAGACTGCAAGGTATGGCAGGAGAAATAGCTGAAGGAAATGTTCCTGTTGCAGAGGGAACCAGGGTCTCGAGCAAGCTTAAGTAGAGCTGGCAAGATGTTAAAGCCTAAGAACAAAGCACCCCTCGAAGCCAGAATTCAGGAAGGCTCAAGGGAGGGCCAGACTCAGCAGTGGCCCCTAGGCTGGGCCTCCCTATAAACTTCCTCGGGGCATCTGTCCGCCAAGGCCACAGGGGAGCCATCTGAGCAGGAGGCTGCTGGGCCACAGCTGGACACTGCTTACTGTGCAGTTAGTGGAGAACAAACCCAAGCAAATACCTGCAATATTGAGAGCTTTCAGATGCCCATGTTTTATTCATCCCCATTAGCATGGGGTCTGCAGGCCCCTGGAGTCTGAAGGAAATGAGAAAATCACAGAATGTCAGTGCTCTAAGAGGCCTGGGGAGTGAGCTAATCCAGGCCTTCTTTTTGCTAGGAGAAAATTGAGGCCCACAGAGGGAGGTAACCTGAGGCTGCCCACAGACAAAGAGCAGGGTTAGGCCTGCGGCTCTCTCAGTCACCAGCTTTGGCTTCATTCCTTCCTCCCTCCATCCCTTTCTTTTTCCTTCCTTCCTCCTTCTCTCCCTCTCTCCCTCCCTCCCTCCCTTCCTCCTTCCCTTCCTCCTCCTTCCTTATCTTTCTCACTCCTTTCATTTACTTCCCTCTCTCCCTTCCTTCTTCCTTTCTCCCTCCTCCTTCTCTCCCCTCCCTCTCTCCCTCTCTTCTCTTCTCCATCCATTTCTTTCTTCCTCCCTTTCTTCTCTCCCTTTCTTTTCCCCTTCTCTCCCTTCCTTCTTCTCTCCCTTTCTTCTTCATCGCCCCTCCTGTCTCCCTCCTTCCCCTTCTTCATCCCCTCTCCTGTCTCCCTCCCTCTCTCCCCTTCTTCTTCATCCCTGCTCCTGTCTCCCCGTCCCTTTTTCTCCACTTGCTTCTTAGCTTCAAGGCCTCTGGAGCTGGGGAACAACCTGAAGGCACTGCAGCTCTCTGTTCTCCATGCTCTTGTCTTTGGACCATAAGGAATGAAGCACGAGGAGCAAGAGGAGTGTGTAAAGCAGTAAGGATTACACAAAGTGAGCTAAGAAAGCTCTCAGTGAATGGAAACAGGACCTGAATCAGTTTCTAGTCGTGGGCCAAGCTTTAGGAGTTACATAAGTGTAGGGATAGAAAAGAGGACCCTGTTGTATAGATTAATGAGAGAAGACAGAGGTCATCCATACATTAACAAACACCAACCACCATCCCTGTGGGCCATTTAGAAATCAAGGTCTGTAATAATCAGTCTGCAAAGGAATGGGGACATTCAGATTAGAAAAGTGGGCCACATGGCAGGATTTCCACCAGTTCACTCATGCTGGATTGTGGGGTGCCATTCCACCATAGGACCCATTTTGTCCCTTTTTGTTCACTTATTGTTAGAAATCTGCTCTCACTTGCCTCCTGTCTCACCCTTACAGAGTCTGGTCTGTCCTTGGGAAATCAGAGGCCCTTTCCTGGGGTCATTAGAAGTCCTCTGAGCCTAGAAGGTAGGAGAACTATTCTGGGGTCTCATGGGAATTCCTCCTCATGCTTGGCTGCCAGATGCCTTCTCTGGACCTTTGAGTCCTTGGACAAGCTCCTTTGGCTGTTGGAAGTTCCAGTTATTTATCCCTAGGTCCACCTGCCATTCTGTGCCTGCCACCCATGCTTCATGTCTGCCTGGTGGTACACAGCTACTGGGCACACCTAACATCTCAATACCTCTGCCAGACTAAGGTCAATATGGCTTCTCAGAGTCTCATTCCATTAGTCACCGGAGCTAGCTAGTGGCAGCGCTCATAGCAGAGAGGCCTACAATGCCAGGGGCCTGCA
>NC_045030.1:6607740-6612740 GCF_008632895.1 Mastomys coucha | reverse complement strand
TCCATTTCTGTGAACAGACACCATGACCACTGCAATTGTTATAACATTTAATTGGGGCTGGCTTACAGGTTCATAGGTTCAGTCCATTGTCATCAAGGTGGGAACATGGCAGAATCCAGGCAGGCATGGTGCGGGAAGAGCTAAGAGTTCCACATCTTCATCTGAAGGCTGCTAGCAGAAGACTGGATTTCAGGCAGGTAGTGTGAGGGTCTTAAAGCCCACACCCACAGTGACACACCTACTCCAAGGCTACACCTCCAAATAGTGCCACTCCCTAGGCCAAACATTCAAACCACTATCAAAGGCTTTAGATATCAAAGGCTTTCAGATGTGAAAACAAAGTCCCACTTTTCTGATGAGAAAGTTGAGGCCAGATTGGGAGTGAAGTACCCAGAGACAGACCAGGTCTGCCCTTCTTGCTTCCTATTTCACCCACCAGCTGGGGGTCTCCCAGTCCTGTGGGCCCAGGAACCTTGAATCCTCCTGTGTGGTGGTTTGACATAGATTTGCATGCATAGCCATCAGCAAGGATACCACTTGAGAGGAAGGGGTGACCTTGCTGGAGGAAGTTTATCCCTGGGCGTAGGCTTTGAGGTTTCTAAAGCCCACATCAGAGCCAGTGTCATCTTCTTCCTGCTGCCTGCAGAACTTTCAGGTACCTCTCCAGTACCATGTCTGCCTGCTTGCTACCATGCTTCCTGCCATGATGATAATGGACTAGACCTCTGAACCTGTAAGCCAGCCCCAGTGAAATGCTTCCTTTTTTTAGAGTCGTATGGTCATGGTGTCTGTTCTCAGCTATAGAACAGTAACTAAGACATCCAGGTAAGAGAAAACTTGCTCACCAAGATCTAAGGCTGTGGTAGGCTCCAAGTCTCCATTCTTGGACCTGCAGTTACAGGCAGGCAGTACACTTTATCCTGTAATGTCACTGCCCAGGAAAAGGCCTCTGTGTTACCTCCTGAGTACTTTGTCCAGGGGCAGAGGACTGGGAAAAGATCCACAACCATGGAAGATAACGAATAGAGATGTGACACAAGCACCCTAACTCTGAAAAGGAAGAAGGGGCCGTCCTAACTGTGATGAAAATCAGGCCCCACCAGTTACCAGCTTTGCTTGGGCCATATGTCAAATTTCTCACCTGTAATAGCCCTCCAGATCCATGGTATCTGCTTTGGCAGATTTAAGTAATTGTCATTCAAAAACTAGTCAGAAAAAAGAAATTATGAATGGACTGAACACAAGGGCTTTTTTCTTGTCACTGTTCCTCAAACAATATATCTAAGGTCTATTTGCACAGCATTTCCATTGTATGAGGTATAGTAATTTAAAGTATAGAAAGCACGAATGGAGCTCTTATGCAAATACTGTACCAAATACAAGGGACTTGAGCATCTGGGGATTTGGAGGCCTGTGGGTGATGGAAGGCATCCTGCTACCGATCCCCAATGGTAATGGGAAGATTGTATTTACCTCATCTGATTGTGCGGTGGCTCCAGTGAGGAGGGGCATGGAAGGAGTCTAGCAGAAAACGGATCAAGTCATTGTGCTGTGGGGCAATTTGACCAGCAGGGAAAATACAGGAGGCAAGTCCACAGGATGGAGTCTCCTGGACATATGCTGCAGAGCTGAGAGTAGCTGCAGAGGAAACACAGCGAGAGAGCAAGGAGATAGGACGGGGCTCCGGAAAGGGCTCCCAGCCATGCCTGGTTACCTGGGCTATCATTTCCCTTTCTTCCTTGCTTATAGGACTTAGAGCTCATGATGACTATGCAGTTACTTGGATGAGCGTCTTCCAAAGTGTATTAAAGGCTTAGTCCACAGGGTGGTGCTATTGGAAGGTGGTGGAATCTTTGAGAGGCGGAGCCTAGTGCGAGGTCCTTAGTCACTAGGGGTGTGCCCTTTGACCTGGATCCCGGTTCATAAGAAGATAAGTTGCCTGCTGTGCACAAACTCACATTGTGAAGGGCTGCTTCAATCAAGTTGGCCTGCCCAACTTCCAGAACCATGAACCAAAAGAAACCTTTTCTTTCTATAAGTTAATTGTCCCAAGTGTTTTCTTATAGTAACCTATAGCTGAACAATACAGGCTGTATCTCTTTAACCAAAAGAAAAAAACTAGCCCAAAGTTTGCCTATAGCTGAACAAATACTTGTTCAACATCAACACGCAGCAGAACAGACAAAGCTGAGAGCTGGGATGTGTGAGTATTTCGTGCAAGAAGAGTCGATCACAGATGATCAAATGAATTTAAAGCAGCTAAAACCCGCGCAGAACCTCCCAGCTCCTTCACCTCCACACTAGGGTAGCTTGGAAGCTAGAGAAAGAAGGATAAAATCCTTTAGGCAAGCATTCTTCCCCTGGCCAGAATCTGAGTGAAGGTGGGGGGATCCACAAAGCAGTTCCACGGGGGCACCCAGGGGACCTTAGTCCAGGCAGCTCCTACTGATTCATTTTCCTGAAAGGAGATAATCCTTGCTCCCTCTCTCCGAGGGAGGCCTGTGCCACAGCTTAGCTCCCACACAAATGTCAAATGACCTCATCCTTATGCCTCCTGTGCAGTCAGAGTGTAATAAAAACAATGGATGCACACGCAAAGTTCAGGCCCAGCCATCCTGCACTTAATTGGATGCAAGGAGAGGAAGCAATACTTTCTCCCTCAGTACCCTCACCTCCTATAATCCCTTCTCCAGTGGAACCCCCACTACCACTACTGATGCCACAGTGTGATCCACAGACTCACTACATTCATTCACGTTACCTGAGTGCTAGCTACAAATAAACATTGTCAGGACCCCCAGACCTACTATCTGGGCTGTCACCAGCCCTCCAAGGATTTCTGATGTGGGTGCCTATTGCAGACTGCCAGTTGGAAATCATACAGATGGCTACATACCACACCCAAAGATTCTAAAGTCAGTGGTGTGGGAAAGGACGGTGCTTTGGAAGAATTTCAAACTCTCCTGAGAATCTACACTGAGCAGTCCTGAGACCCTTCAACAGAGTAGGGATAGAAATTTTTCCCAAAGGATTTGTGTCCTGCAGCTGAGGTGGCAATAGCATTCCTCACACATGAGCTGGAATCAGAACTCCCCAGAAGGCTTGTCAGGCAGCTGGCCTTTGCAATCAGCAGGCCTGGGAGTTTGGTTCTTTGCAGCTGCTGTTACCTCACTCTGTGCTAGGAATTTTGCTCAGGGCTATGGATGGTTCTCAGAGTCTTGCATATCATGGTAGGCAAGTGCTCTACCACTGAGCTACACCCCCAGTCCTGAAAAGGTATGTTTCTAATGAGTTCCTTGGTGAAACAGATGGTCTGGAGACCTCACAGAGGAATACTAAAGAGGATTCTTGGCTTCACCAAACAGGAGTCTTGAACCTTCTCCTCAGCCCAGCTGTGTACTTGTTTATAAATATAAAATGGATTGAGAAACACCCCCATCCTTTGGCCTGGAAGTGTAACACAACCCCAAAGCACTGCCTAGCAAACACAGGTCCTGGGCTCTATCCCTAACACTGGGGGGAGTGGGCAGGGCAAGTGGGGGGGACCCTTCCATCCTTGGTATCTAACATTCCTCAGTATCTGAAGGTACTTTCATTTTCAACCATTTCTTCAAAGCTGTCTGATTACTCTGGCCCATCATTAGCAAGAATCCTCTCAACAGTGTACCCAGATTTCCCCTTATGCCTCAAACCACTTCCTAGTTCTTTTCCATCCTGGCTTCTTGCCTGTAAATCCCACTTGCCTGTGGATCATTCAGACTTGAACCAGATTTATCTCCCCACTGTAAGACACCCCTGTACTCTGTGGCCGAGGTCCCTGTATCTACAGTAATAGTTCTGAACACGAGTTTGGCATTGTGAACTTTAATAGGGATCCCCTGTTTGTTTGTTTGTTTGTTTGTTTGTTCGTTTTTTCTTTTCTTTTAAATTTTAGTTTCTTTGACTCCACCTAGCCTAGATGATCCTCATGGCAAGCCTCTGAGGTCATCATCCAGTCCTGAGTTAAGAAATGCAGAAAGTGAGGCACAAGGCAGTGAGGGATTTGCCTGAGGTAGCCTCGCTAGAATGAGTGTTGAAGGTGGAGTTAGCTCTGGGGCCCTAATTCTCTGCCAGGTGCAGTTCAGTTTAGGAATGAGAGTTTGTTCTAAGAACAACCTGGGGCCCTTCTGCCCGAGCCTTCTTCCTTGTGATATCAACAAAATCACGCAGGGGAAAGCACCAGAAGCCCTTGCATTCTCCTTCCTGTTCCTCTGGGGCATGTTTCCCAGCTGCTCAGGGACTTCTGTTTTTCCCTAAAGAGCCACCTACATACCTTTCCCTTAAGTATTGGCATTCCTTCCTAGACCTTCAAAAGAGCTGCACACAGTTGAGCTCTGTCCCTCCCAGGGCCACCTGCCTTTAATTCCAGGTTGTGACAAAGTGATAAGAGCTCTCAGGTGACAATTAAAGTATTCATGCCAGAGCCCGAATGATTCATGCATTCACTCCTTCAGCCATTCTGCTAATATCTACAAAATATTCCTGATGCGGGAATAGAACCGCAGACAGTCTTTGTGCATAATTTTTTAAAATAATAATAATTACAAGTTATATGCACTCTGCAGAAATAATACTTCAGATGTCTAATTAGGGGGCTTAGGGTTTTTTGTTTGGTTTGGTTTTGGTTTTGTTTGTGTTTTTGGTGTGTGTGGTTTTTTGGTTTTTTGGTTTTTTTTTTTGTTGTTGTTGTTGTTGTTTTTTAGGACAAGGTGTCATTATATAGCTGGCCTCAAACTCTTGACAATCCTCCTGCCACAGGAGTACTAGGATTATAGGTACATAGTACATAGAATATATGACTACAGTGAGCTTCAGTTGTTGAATTTGGATTTTCTGCCTTAAGAAAGTCCATGAGGAGGAACCGCCAAAGAAATCAGTTTGGCGGTTCCTTCGGAAATTAGACATAGCTCTACCGGAGCACCCAGCCATACCACTACTGGGCATATACCCAAAAGATACTG
>NC_045030.1:6589489-6605052 GCF_008632895.1 Mastomys coucha | reverse complement strand
AACGCGCCCGATCTCGTCTGATCTCGGAAGCTAAGCAGGGTCGGGCCTGGTTAGTACTTGGATGGGAAGCATTTTCTTAATTGATGAGTGATGTAGATGAGCCTGGTCCACTATTGGAGGTACCACGTGGACACCTGGACAGGTGACCCTGGCTTATATATGAAACAAGCTGAGTAAACTGTGGGGAGTGAGCCAGTAGGCAGTGTTTCTCCATGAGTTCAGCTTTGGTCCATACTTCCAGGTTCCTGCACTGACTTCCCTGTATTATAGACTATCAACTGGACAATTAAATGAACCCCTCTCTCCACAGGTTGCTTTTGATCATGGTGTCTACCACAGCAACAAAAAACCAACTAGAGCAGTAGCTGGCCTTGAACTTCTGCTCCTCCAGCCTCTACCTCCCAACTGTTGAGATTACAAGCATATGTATGTCCCCATGCCTCATTTATACAGTGCTGGGACACAAACTCAGGGCTTTGATCATATTAGTCAAACAACTGAACTTTTAAAAAAATATTTGTTTTATTTTATGTGCATTGGTGTTTTGCATCCACATATCTTTGAAAGCACCAGATCCCCTGGAATTGGAGCTATAGACAGTTAGGAGCTGCCATGTGAATGCTGGGAATTGAACCTAGATCCTCTGGAAGAGCAGCCAGTCCTCTTAACCACTGAACCATCTCTCTAGCTCCTGAACAAACTTTTAACTTGAGCTATTTTCAACTTGGGGTGGTGTTACCTGAATGTAGCTCCATTATAAACCTGGGAATACCTCTGTAAGGAAATCATAGCTACCGGCCTCAAGAGGATTTACCAAGAAAAGTAGGAAACCAATTTTGTCTAGCCCAAAATGACAGAGATCCCACCTGGCTTCACTCTTGCTGTCTAGAGCAGAACCTAGAGCCTGGGAGCTGCTCAATAAGGATTCAACGGATGAATGAATGAATGAACTAATGAATGAATGTATGGGTTAGAAGGGCAACCACCTGAGGATTGCCCTATTCTCTCTTCCCAACAGAGCCTGGAACACTGTATCCTGATGTGAATGATATGTCTATTTGGGGTTCTAGTTCAATCAACTATGATTACCGAATTACTAGACCCCATTTAAAAAGCACCCTTCGGTCTCTTCCAACCAGGGAGCCAGCCTCTGAGAAGGCTCCTTGGAAGCGTTCTTGGCTCCTCAGGAGGCAGTGGGAAAACACTGTACATGAAATGAACCAAAAGCTGAAGAAGAGAGGGAGTAGTGGAGGGGGGAGGGGGGAGAAGGAAGAGGAAAGGAGGGAGAGAGAGAGAGAGAGAGGAGAAAGAGGATTGGGGAAGAAGAGAAGCAAGAAGAAAGAGAGGCGCTCATCCATTGTCTCCCCCAGAGCTTTCCTGGGTATAGCTCTGTAAGTCCCTTAACAAGAATTTCTATGGGCTAGAGAAATGGCTCAGTGGTTAAAAGCACTGACTGCTTTTCAGAAGGTCCTGAGTTCAAACCCCAGCAACCACATGGTGGCTCACAACCATCTGTAGTGAGATCTGACACCCTCTTCTGGTGTGTCTGAAGACAGCTACAGTGTACTTACATAAAATAAATAAATAAATTAAAAAAAAAAAAGAAATTCCTGAGTCCTCTACAAAACTTGGCCTCTAGTTACCCCAGCTGTGGGGGCAGAGGAAGCTTGGAATCCAGAAGGGGAAGCCTGGAGGCCGGGGCAAATAAGAGGAGGCCTGGGAGGCCAGGGCAACCTATTAATCACAGGAAGCAAAGATCCACTGCTGATTTGTTTGCCTCTGGGTAGGGAATGGGGCTGGTTTCTCTATGACTACGTGATGCAGGGCAGGAATTGGGATCAAGGGTTAGGGTCTGGTGTTGGTATATCAGGCTTCGGATCTTTCCAATCACCATGCAGTTCTTGTTTTTTTTTAAAAATGGAGAATGAGCCATCCTTCTTAGCTCCAGAAATAACAGGGTCCCAGCTGCCCTGCCTTCTAACTCTGATGACTCTACTTGCTATCTGATGGAGGAAGGAATGAGGTAGAAGGCTTGGAGTGTGAGTTGTTATCTTGGTTCATAGCCTGAGGCCTCCTCTTGAGCCCAGCTGGAGGAGGACAAAGGAGCAGGACTTTCTCTTAATTGCTGCTCAAGGTATCTGGGACACAGGAAACTCAGCCAGGAATTCAGCCAGGAAGGTTCTAGGTTTATCTATGGGTACAAAGTTACTGCCCCCCTTTTCTGTCCCTCTTTCCTCCCCTGATCTTAAGTCCACTCACTTCCCAGGTCAGTCCCTAGAGCTCATAGGAGACTCTGTCAGATCTTGACATCTCTGGCTTCACTGAGAGCCACCCCCATTTCAGTGTTTGCACTGTGCCTCCCCTTGATGTCCTTTACTCTGCCACCAACCACACACACACACACACACACACACACACACACACACACACAACTTAAATACCACAAGGAATTGTTCCCATCATCCCTAGGCAGACATCTTCAGCTCCTTAGCTGTCTCTGTATGCTTTAGGGAAAATCCATCAGCCCTAGTTACCAAGAGGTCACCACCTACTCCAGCCCACATTCATTCCCTACACACTGCTGGGACCCACTCTAACTTAACGGCCATGGTACTCATTTGAACTAAATGCTACTCAGCCATTAGCCTATATCTTGCTAGCTATTGCCCTGGTGACAGTCTCCTAGGTGACAACTTCCCACTTCCTCCACACTCTGACACCTCCTTGTCCTCTGCCCTTTCTTCCCTTGCAGATGGTGGTCTTGCTTCCTGGCTCATTCAACAAACTGAAGTCATCCCCAGCCTCTGCCACTATACCCTCCAGCCTGCCTTCCTACTTTCCAATGAGAATGAACTGTCTCATCCCAGCCAACACCGTCCCCACTCATCCATCCATGCACAGCTGGCTCCCACAGTCCTTTCCTTTCCCCTGCATAGCCAATTATTCCCTCAGCTCTGCTGCACTCTGCTGCAAATGAACCTCTCATTTTTTCCCATCTCAAAAATTATAGCCTGCATGGCATAACACACCTATGATTGCCAGCTCTTAGAAGGCTGACTAGGAAGATGAGGAATTCAAGGTCATCCTTAGCTACATAGCAAGCCTGAGGCCAGCCTGAGCTACATGAGACCCTGTGTAAGTACAATTGGAACCTAACTGCTGAGCAGAGCAAAGAGGCAAAAAAAGCTGGGGTGGTTGATCAGTTCTAACCCCTGCCCCCATCCAGAACACAGCCTTTGATCCTCGAAAGACATTCTTTCCAGAGTGTACACCCACTCAGTGGACCAGGAGACTGTTTCGGGACCTGAGAAGTAGAACAAACTGATAAATATTTGCATCAAGCACTTTACCCACTGAGCTGTCTCAGCAGCTTGTCTCCTTTTCATTGTGAGACATAAAACATATAGCAAAATGATGAGAACATTAATGTACTCATGGCCCAGAAACTCTACGCTTTCGTTCATGCCCAGAAGTCAGAGCTAGGATTCAAAAAAGTGTGGTCTCATTTCATGGTAGCAGTTTTATTCACAAACAGCAGAAGTATAGAAGCAGCCAGCATCCTTCCACAGAGAGCAAAGTAGGCTATAGCCACACTGTGGAATATTATTCAGTCCCACAAAAGGATGAACTGCTGGTATGTGTTACAGTATGGATGGATCTTCAAATCTCCATGCTGGCAACATTTATAGTGTACTTGACATTGCTGTACATTTCAATAATTCACTCCTTTTTGATGGTAAGATTACTTTGTATATCATGCCAGTGTCTGCCCCTTTCTCTCTCTTTAAATTATATACACTTGTTTACCAATTACTTCTTTTTGGTGTCTATTTGTGTGTGCATGGGGGTGGTGGTGCACATGGGCAGTGGCGTGCACATGAAGGTCATAAAACTATGGGGTCAGTTCTCTCTTTCTATTATGCAGGTCCCAGAAATAGAACTTGAATCTCTCTTTTGACCATGTAGGTCCAGGGATGGTACTCAGGACATTAGGTGTGGAGGCAAGCACCTTTACCCATTGAACCATCACCTAGCCCTTCTTTTTTTTCCTTGATTGACATTTGAGGTATTCCAGATTTGGAATATTGTGACTAAAACTGCTAAGGCAGACAGGCAGGCAGACAGACAGATACATACATACATACATACATACATACATACATACATATATATGTAGATGAATAAATTAGTAAATTCTTCGTCAAAGAAGCCAGACCCAAAAGAACAAATATTGGATGATTTTTGGTTATGTGAACTACCTAAATAGGCAAATTCATAGAGGCAAAAACAAGCCTAGAGAATTCCCAGTGCTGAGGAAAAGGCAGAGTGGGGACTTGGTTCCTGCTTAATAGCTACAAAGTTTATTTTTAGGGTAAGAAAAAGGTTTGGAAAGCCAGGAGAGTAGAGAGTCAGGGAGTGGCCACAAGGTGACTGGATGGAGTAGGGAAGAGTAAGAAAAAGCAGGCATGCCCAGCCGAGCTACATAGTGCCAGAAGCAAACAACTGCTTTATTTTTAATTGTTAATTTTATTTATTTCCATTATTACTGGCATGTGTGATCTGTATGAGGAATTATGTGCTCACCATGGTGTTGGGGATCAATGGACAACTCTCTCTCCTTTCACCATTGATTCCAGGGATTGAACACAGGTTGCATACACAGCAAGCATCTTTACCTGATGACTCAACCATGTAGAATATGAATTCTCTCTCAATTAAACTGGTAAAAATATAAGTACAACAGAATGGTTTGGTGGGTTAAAAAACATTTGCCATCAAGCCTGACAACCTGAGTTCAATTCTGGGAACCCATGTGGTAGAGGGAGAAAATGATTTTTTTTTCCTGACTACCACACAAACGCCATGGAAGGCACTAGGGAGTTTGCACTTTTGTGTGTGTGTGTGTGTGTGTGTGTGTGTGTGTGTGTGTGTGTATGCACATGCACACACATATACACTCATACATCACACACACACAATATCTCCTAACCATCCCTGCTATCCTTCAACCCACTAAAGTGACTAAAGAAAGCCCCCAGCTTCCCTTCTTAGTCAACACAGCACAGTCTTACATAGGCATTCCTAGGCACAGATTTTCTTTTGGGGGGGGGGCAGGCCTGGTTTCCAATTGTATACAAAGGAAATTGTGTACACAGAAAGCTTTCTTCTGTGTCTATTTTCATTTCAGTCAGTATATTTCTGAGCTACAAAATACTATTGGGGGTGAGGTCCAGTCTGTTCCTTTCCATTGCTCTTCCAGAGTGTTCCACTGAGTGACTACATTGAAATGTACCTATCTGTTTTAGTGTTGGTGGCTTTTCTCTGCTGGGAGTATTCTTAGGTGTTTGAAGGGTAAAATTTCTGCTTCTAGGAGTTATGTATGGCTCAGTTTTGGTAGAAAATGCTGAACTATTTGTGAAGAGGTTGTAGTTTGCACTTCTATTGGTGGCTTTTGGAAATTCCCATTGTTTCCTTGCAAAGACTTAGTACTATCACTTCAAATTTAGCTATTCTAGTAGCTGTGTGAGAGTGCCTCACTTTGGTCATACTGTCCACTTCCTTGATGACTCATAAGATTGGACCCCTTTTCCTATGTTTCTTCCAACTCTCTTGAAATGCTTGCTCAACTATCCTTCTGCTTATTGATCTGTCGGTGTCCTTTCCTATCCTCAATAAAAGCTCTTTGTCACAAGCCTGAATTGCAAATATCTACCCCCACCATGTAGCTTGCCTTTTCCTTCATGGAATTGTCTTTTAATGAGGAGAAAAAAACTTGGTTTGAAAATTCAGTCACATTTAGCAAGCCTTTCAATTAATGATGAGTGCTTCCTGTAGACTAAAGCAATACATTAAAACAATTGTTTGATTTAATTAAGCAATTAAAACAATCTTTCCTGACCCCAAACTCATGAATTCTTTTTTATTTTATTGGTTATTTTATTTATTTACATTTCAAATGTTATCCCCTTTCCTGGTTTTCCTTCTGCAAACCTCCTATCCCATACCTCCTCCCCCTGCTTCTATGAGAGTACTCTCCTACCCACCCACCCACCGACTCCTGCCTCACTGCCCTAGCATTCCCCTACACTGGGGCATAGAGCCTTCACAGGACCAAGGGGCTCCCCTCCCATGGATGCCAGATAAAGGCATCTTCTGCTACATATGCAGCTGGAGCCATGGGTCCTTCAATGTACATTCTTTGGTTGGTGGTTTAGTCCCTAGGAGCCTTGGGAGGTCTGGTTGGTTGATATTGTTGTTCTTCCTTTGGGGTTGCAAACCCCTTCAGCTCCTTCAGTCCTTGCCTTAACTCCTCTGGATAGCCTTTCCTTCAGTATCTGCTCTACCTTGTCCCTGAATTTCCTTTTGACAGGAGGAATTCTGGATTAATATTTTTGAGGTAGGTGTGTGGCTCCAATTCTAACCAGGGCCATGCCTATCCACTGGATATGGTCTCTATAGGTTCTATCTCCCCTTTGTTGGGTATTTTGGCTAATATCCTCCTTGTTGGGTCCTGGGAAACCCTTGGGTCTCTGGCATCTGGGACTTTCTCAGTTCTCCCTCCCCAACTGCTACACCTACTTTCAAATTTCCTGACCCTCTATACTTCTCCCCCAACTCCTCCCATATCTGAATCGGCACCCCTTTTTCTCTCCCCCTCCTTTCTCCCTCCCAGATCCCCCTCTTCCTCTACATCCTAAGATTATTTTCTTTCCCCTTCTGAGTATGACTGTAGCATCCACATTTTGGTGTGGTCTTCCTTCTTCTTCATATGGTCTGTGAATTCTATCATGGGCATTCTGAGCTTTTTTTTCATATGGTCTTCTTCATATGGTCTGTGAATTCTATCATGGGCATTCTGAGCTTTTTTTTTTTCCTTTGGCTAATATCCACTTATCAGTGAATACATATCATGTGTGTTCTTTTGTGACTGGGTTACCTCACTCAGGATGATATTTTCTTTTTTTCTTTTTTTTTCTTCCAAGACAGGGTTTCTCTGTATAGCCCTGGCTGTCCTGGAACTCACTCTGTAGACCAGGCTGGCCTCGAACTCAGAAATCTGCCTGCCTCTGCCTCTCAAGTGCTGGGATAAAGACATGTGCCACCACTGCCCAGCTGAACTCATTCTTTTTAAAAATAATATTTAATTTTTTTGTTTGTGTATGAGTATTTGTTTGCATGTATGTATCTGCACCATGTGCATGCCTGGTGCCCACTAAGGCCAGAGAGGACATCAGGCCCCCTAGGACTGAAGTTACAGGCCATCATGAACCGTCATGTTAGTGTTGAGGACCAGACCAGGGTCCTCTGCAAGAGCAGCAAGAACACTTAACTGCTGAGCCATCTCTCCAGTGACCATGAAGACATTCTTGTTACAAGGAAATTGAGGTTCCCTCTTTTAGACTCTCAGTGCTCTGGGTGAAGGCTCTATATTGAGAAAAGGGCTTTGGGTAGGACAAGTAAGTCATCTCACTAAGGGGACATGTAATCATTTTGTGTCCTTTACATGACTTCAGATGAACCAGCTTTCCTGAGGGATGTACTCTTGGCCAGATGATTGACATACCCATTAGGATCAAATCTTTCCAGAAGGAGACAATTGTATGTAATATTTCAGGTAGCTTAGAATGGGTCTTCACCCAGGTCCAGAAGAAGAATTTATAACTATTCTATCTTCTTATGGGCCTAGACAAAACCCAGATCCCTACACCTTTTCATTCAGGAACTTAAATTCTAAGGAGTGGCAAAGCTGTTGGGTATTTTTCTAATGTTACCAAGGAAACAGGAGGTAGGACCAAAGCCTCAGTGGCCTCTAAGGTTACTGTCATAGTCTCACCTCACCTAAAGTTTTGCTATTTGCCCTTCTATAGGCTAGTCTTCATTTTGCCTGGAATTGATTGTTGTTTAGGGTGGGAAGTAGAGACCCAGTTTCACTTTTGTAATATAGGGGCCTACTTCCCACCAACCCATTTAGTGAAACAACTATCTTTTCTCACCTATCCTGAAAGATTGCCTTTGTCATAAATGAAGGGTACATATCTTTGAAGACTTGTTTCTTGGCTTTCTGTCATAGTAATTTATTTTCTGACTTTTTACCAATTGCATACTCTCAGTTTAGTGACTATCAGTTTATGCTAAGTCTTGATATACAGAGGGGCAATTCTATTCTATATACATACACACACACACACACACACACACATATATATATATATATATATATATATATATATATATATATTCTATATGCTAAGTCTCTATATACAAAGGGCACTCTATTCTTTAAGCATGCCCCAGCTCTTCCTGGACTTTTGACTTTTCATAAAACTTTAGTATAAACCATTCAGTGGTGGTGTACACCTTTAATCCCAGCACTTGGGAGGCAGAGGCAGGCAGATCTCTGATCTCAAGGCCAGCCTGGTCTACAAAGCAAGTTCCAGGACAGCCAGGGATACACGGAAAAAACTTATCTTGAAAAACAAAAGAAAACAAAACTTTACTGTGAATGTATCAAGTTCCGGAGGCACAGACACATAAAACACCTTTGAGGTTGGGATTGTGAATGTATAGACTCTGAAGAGTATCTCTACAGTACTCATATTTCCAACTGTGCAACAGTTCTTGTTGGAGTACTTTAGAGTTCTCAGTAATGCCTTTAAAAATAGCTTATTAATTCTTTGAGAATTTCATATTATGGATTTTGATCATATTTACCACTCCAAGTCCCTAGCTCCTCCAAGTCCCACCCCTACCTCTCTACCCTCTCCAACTTCATGCCTTCCTTTTTAAAATTTAATAACCCATTGACTCTAATTTGTGCTGTCTATATACTTCTGGGCATGGATCCATCTACTGGAGTGGAGGCTACCTACCAGGAGCCACACCTTTAAAGAGAAGTGCCTTCTCCCTTGCCCACCCTGACCCCAAGACATTAACTATCAATAGCTCCTTAGTTAGGATTGGGGATCCGTGTACTCTTCCCCACTCCAAGCTAGAATGTTGACTGGTTTAGCTGTAGTTTATGGGCAACCACAGCTGCTGTGAGTTCATAAAGACAGTGGTCCTATCATGTCCTGAAGACACTGTTTTTGTTTGGTCCTCATCAACCTCTGGCCCTTTCAGTCTTCCCCCCACCTCCCTGAACCTCGAGGGTGGGGGTGGTGATGCAGCTGTCCCATTCCTTGCTGATCATTCCACATTAGTAATGTTTAACAGCTTCCAACAGGACAGTTTGTGCTCCCCTTCTTTGAAATTCCTGAATACTTGATCCTTTTTTTTCAGGGATGTGGGTGGTGCCCAGGGCCTCATAGATGCGGGGTAAGCGCTCTACCACTGACCTGCATCCTCAGCTCACTGCTTGCTCTATTTTGGTGCTATTGTAGATGGCATCAACCTTTAGTTTCTGTATGTTCTGCCTGAGGAGAGTTTGCGGAAAGCTTTTACAGGCAATTATGTTTGTCAGTGCTGTCAGGAGCCATGGGTAATAGCTAGGCAACCATCAGACCAACCGGAAATCTTGGGTGATCGAGCAGAATAAGAGAATTGAGAGAACAGGAGCTTTGAAAATTTTTCAATATATTTCCTGGAATCTAAAAGGCCACATGCATGCTTCCCTAGGAAAGAGCTCCAGAGGCCCTAAGTGCTCATGTCTGGATGTCCTTGAGGCTTTACACAATCAGGAAGTGAAGGCTAAAGAAGTATATGTAACTACAGGTTCAAAGAGAAGGCAGACTTGAAAGACTAACAGAGTTTTGGTTTTTATGATCCTGGACCTTACACATGCTACACAAGTGCTGTATGGTCGACATGAAAATTTTAGGGTACAATGGAGCTTTTCTTGGTTGTGGGTGACCTTAACTCTGGAGTTTGGGTGTTGCACGCTCACAATCACACAACACTTCCACTGAAGGATGGCTTTTGAGGTTTTTTTTTAAGATTTATTTTATTTATGTGTATGAGTACACTGTAGCTGTACAGGTGGCCGTGAGCCATCATGTGTGTGACTGCTGGGAATTAAACTCAGGACCTCTGCCAGCCCAGCTCGCTCCGCTCACTCTGGCATAATTCACGTAGCTGTCTTCAGACACACCAGAAGAGGGCGTCAGACCTCATTACGGGTGGTTGTGAGCCACCATGTGGTTGCTAGGATCCGAACTCAGGACCTTACCCACTGAGCCATTTCGCCAACGCAGATTTTGAGTTCTTGTTGTGCATACTTGAAGAATGAACTTCCTGGACCATGGACCACACAGGGTGAACTTTTGAAAGATGTATTTTATTTGGGAGAGCTTAAGACAAAGAGAGAAGGTAGAACTTCCTTACAGCAGGAACGGTACCAGAAAAATAGGATACTGTTTGGGTTGCTAGCCTGGGGACCTTTTTAAGGACTTAGGAAAGAAACTAGGGTGCCATATGGGGAGAAAGATGATCTGGTCAGTCCAGTTGGCCTATCCAAGTGTTCAGGTGTCCCCCTCAGGTTCAGTCTTGTCTTCCCGTGTAGCTTCCAGGAAGGGGTAAGAGATAACAAGGATGCAGGAAGCAGAGTTATCTTCAGACGCCCACAGTCTCCTGAAAGGCAGTCTTGGCGCTGATGCTCTGAAGTCTCTACCAGTCCTAACCAGTTTCTATCCTGTTTTCATCCTTAATTGCGTGCACTATCTTCCACTTCGCTACCTTCCACTGCACTATCTTTCCAGGCCTCAAAGTGTTTTATTCCATACACTTAAGAAAACCTCTCCAGACAGGTAGGTTGCCACCTGCCTTTAGCAGATCTCTGGCTCAAAAGAGAACATCTCTCCAGATAGCTGATCACCAAGCTACTATAACGGAAGGAAAAGGAAACTAATTTAAGCCCAGCATGGTGCTGCCTACCTGTAATCTCAACACTTGGGAGGCTAAAGATAGAGAGGGTCAGTGAGTTAAAGATCAGCCAGGGCTACATGACAAGACCTTCTCTCAAAACAGAAAGGTAATAATAGCTGGAGACACTGATCCTCCTGTTCAATCAGCCTTCCAAAGTACAGGGATGATAGGCTGTGCACTGCCACACCTGCCTGTGGAGACAGCAGCACCATTAAATGGTATAGGACAAAAGCTATTTTTTTGTATACTATTAAAATTAACTTATCATTGAATGGAACTGAATTGTTATAAATGTAAGATATTAAATGCAATTCTCAGGGCAGCCACAAAAAAACAAACTTGAAAACATAAAGTAGAATAAATGTCAAGAAAATTTAAGTGATACTCTACAAAAATATTCATTTGATATAGGAACAGAAAAAAGAAAAAGACAGACAACCATGAAGATTGAGGAAGAAATGTAAGACATTCAGGAAACAATACAATGGGAAAAGTTGTTCCGTATTAGTAATTACATTAAACATAAATAGATTAAGTCTCTAATTAAAAGTGACAAGTTAATAAAATGGATAAAATACACGATCCAATGGTATGTTATCTATATGAGATTTGTTTTCGATATAGACACACAAATAAATTGAAAGTAAATGGATGGAAAAATAAATCCCATGCCAACAGTAACTATAAACAAAGCCAAAGTGACTACACGACCACAAACAAAATGGACTTTCAGGCTAGTGCTTCCCTTTTGTTTGAAGACAAAATAAGCACCTGCTTTGTAAGATAACATATATTCCACTTTCTTTAAAAATATCTCTGTGTATACTAAAGTGGATATGGAAGTCAGAGGACAACAATGTAGGAGTTGAATGCTACACCCAACTCCAAATAATTGTTTTTAAATGATTTTTTTATTATTTTTATGGTTAATTTGCTTTGTGTGGCTAAAATATGTACCTATATACCCAGGCTCATATAAAAATTTCATAGATGAAAGATGATAGCAAGTAGAAACAGCATAATTTAAGAAGCCCTGGTTTAAAGAAGCTAGCTTCAATTAACAACCTCTCACAAAGGAAAACAGTTTTTCCAAGGAACTCTGCCTAGGTATTAAATTACATTTAGGGGTATTTTGGACTTTTTTTTTTTCTTAGCTTACTGATTTTTTGCTTGCATATTATGGTTTCCAATTTTGAATTTTTATGGGTTTTGTTTGGTGTGGGTATGTGAGTGTGTGTATCTGTATGTGTATGTAGGTGTGTTTGTTTGTTTTAGACAGGGTTTCTCCTGTAGCCCTGGCTGTCCTGGAATTCCCTCTGTAGGCCAGGCTGGCCTCAGAGATCTGCCTGCCTGCCTCTGCCTCCCAAGTGCTGGGATTAAATGTGTGTGACACTAAGCCCCATCATGTATAGGTATTTCTCACGTTCTTTCTTAGTTTCCACTATAATCTATTTGTTTGTTTGTTTTATCTTTATTTTTTATGTTTTTTTAAATTCTGTTCTCTTTTTTGTTGTTGCTTTTTTGTTGTTGTTATTTTGTTGTTGTTGTTGTTGTTTTCAAGACAGGTTTCTCTGTGTAGCCCTGGCTGTCCTAGAACTCACTCTGTAGACCAGGCTGGCCTCGAACTCAGAAATCCACCTGCCTCTGCCTCCCAAGTGCTGAGATTAAAGGCGTGCACCACCACCAACCCTGTTCTCTTTATTTGCCTACTTGTTTTCTTAAGAGAGAGAAAAGCTGGGCAGTGGTGGTGTACGCCTTTAATCCCAGCACTTGGGAGGCAGAGGCAGGCAGATTTCTGAGTTTGAGGCCAGTCTGGCTTATAGAACGAGTTCCAGGACAGCCAGGACTACACAGAGAAACCCTGTCTTGGGGGTGGGGGGAGGGAGAGAGAACAAGCCAGGCATCAGTGACACATGCCTGTAACTTGGGAGGCAGAGGCAGGTGGATCTCTGTGAGTTCCAGGCAGGGCTACATAGAGAAATTCTATCCTGAAAAAAACAAAAACCAACAAAACAAAGCAAAAACAAAGAGAGAGAGAGGGTACGGAGTTGAAAGGATGGGATGGTAGGGAGGATCTGGAAGGAGATAAGGGGAGGAGAAACAGTGATCAGAAGACATTTTGTGAAAATAACTTTATTTTCGGATTTAAAATATTAAGAAAAAAAGCCCTGGTTTAAACCAACAACCCTTGGTGCTTCATGAGGCAACCCGAGAAACTAGCACAGGTGCTTATATCCAGAACCCCCAAAATAGTTTCACTTCACAGAAGGACCCCAAGGATACTCTTAATCAAATCAGTAAGCAATTCATGGGTGACAAGGCAACCAGACTCATTGAGAAGCTCAGTGACCATCCTCCACAGGCCAGGAACAGTAAGTAAATGAATATGCTGTAACAGAGCAAGTCTCTCCTGATACAGAATCCCAAAATAAGAGCTGGTAGGCAGCAAGGGTGCGTGCCTGGTAGAGACAAGTGTTCACTCAATGTGCATGAAGTGATCAAATATCCACAACTGACAATCATGGGCTGAGTTCTGAGGTTTTTGTCTTGTTTGTTTCTTATTTTGTTTGTTTGTTTACTTATTTGTTTGGTTTGGTTTCATTTGAGACAAATCTCACCATGTCACCATGGCTGCTAGCCTGGAACTCTCTATTATAGATCAGGCTGGCCTTAAATTCACAGGGATGTGCCTGGCTCTACCTTCTAAGTGCTGGGATTAAAGACAATTCCTACCTCACCTGACTTGGACTGAGTTCCATTAGACTTATCAAGTCAAAAGTCTGAGAAGGTCCTTAAAGCAATCCTTGGGCAAAAGAAAAACAAAAACACAGAGCAACACAAAACAAAAACAAAACAAAAGAAAACAACAGATGATCTGTCATTCTTCCATCTGTCTTCCTCAAGCCTGGTGGTTCTCAACCTGTGGGTCATGACCCCTTTAGTGATTGAATGACCCTTTCACAAGGGTCACCTAAGATGATCAGAAAACACAGATATTTATGTTATGATTCATAACAATGGAAAAATTATAGTTATGAAGTAGCAACAAAATGTTATGGTTGGGGGTCACCACAACATGAGAAACTATATTAAAGGATCAGCATTAGGAAGGTTGAGAACAACTGCCCAAGTCACACTTGTGGCTTAGTGGTGTATCTGTCACTATTCTAGTCCCTTTGACCAAACCCCCAACAAGAAGCAATTGCAGAGAGCAGAGTTTTACTTTGGCTCACAAGGGATACAGTCCCTCCTGGCTGCTGGAGTGCCAGGAATGTGAGGCTGCTTGCTCACAGCTTAATAGACCAGGAAGCAGGGAGAGATGTCCATCTAACTTTCTCCTTCCTTCCTTTTCTTTTTTTTTTTTTTTTTTTTGAGTCTGGGCTCCTGGCCTATGGGAAGGTGTCATTTACTTTCAGTGCAGGTCTTTCCTCCTCAGTTAAACATATTTGGAAACACTCTCACAGAAACACTCAATGGTATGTCTCATAATGCCCTAGAAGAGGGCATCGGACCCCATTACAGATGGTTGTGAACCACCATGTGGTTGCTGGGAATTGAACTCAGGACCTCTGGAAGAGCAGTCTGTACTCTTAGCCACTAAGCCAACTCTCCAGTCCCCCTAGACAGTTCTTAATCCAACCCAGTTGGCAATCAATTTTGATTTCCACAGTGAGGGTATCCCTTATGACCAGGTAAGGTGGAGAGGAAAAGCAAAGATTAGTTCATAGAAGGGAAAACTCACGACTCTTGAGACAAGCTAAAAATGGCTGGTGACAAAGACTGAAATAGAGGATCATAAAAACAACAGACCTTGGCAAGGCAGCACAGGAGGCTGAGGCAGGAGGATTGCTGGGAGTTTGAAGCTAGCTTGAGCTACTGAGTTTGAGGCTAACCTGAACTATGAAAAAAAGCCTTGTTAAAAGACAGAAGAGAGAGGTAACAATAAAAATCTGCTTCTCTAAGAACATCAGCAAAATTTACAAATCTTTAACTAGAGTCACAAAGAGTGACGAAAAAATCAGAACCTTTCAAACCAACATTACAGAAATTTCAAGGATTCTGTAATATTATGAACATTTGTGTACAACAACAAATTACATATAGTAAATGAAATAGAAAAAATAATAACACAAACTACCAAGATGGACTCTTGGAAGTTTGAACAAAAATATAAAATTACAGCCGGGCAGTGGTGGCGCACGCCTTTAATCCCAGCACTTGGGAGGCAGAGGCAGGCGGATCTCTGAGTTCAAGGCCAGCCTGGTCTACAGAGTGAGTTCCAGGACAGCCAGGGCTAAACAGAGAAACCCTGTCTCAAAAAAAAAAAAAAAATATAAAATTACAGTAGACCTTGGGCTAGCTAGTTTATGTCAGCTTGACACAAGCCAGAGTCAATTTGGGGAAAGGAGCTCCCGAGAAAATGTCTCCATAAGATTGGCCTATAGGCAAATTTGTCCAGCATTTTCTTGATCAATGATGATGTGAGAGGGTCCAGTCCACTGTTCAGTTCTTAGAATATACAAGATATTTTTATCATAATATTATACTACTATATTCTGTGAAGCTTTTTTCTAGATTTTAATTTTTTTTTAATTCTTTAAGGGGGTCGTACTTATGCTGAAATAAACGCTATCCTTCCCATGTCTTTGGTCACATTATTTAACCACAGGAATAGAAACCCTAACTAAAGCTGACACATAACA
>NC_045030.1:6587606-6589276 GCF_008632895.1 Mastomys coucha | reverse complement strand
AAAAAAAAAAAAAGCCACCTTCTAGGATTACACATTTGCTGCACAGCTATACTCTCAGGGCCCCAGCTTTAATTATTCTAGCTCCACCCTTAGACTAGCCCCGAAAGACTAATTCAT
Source organism: Mastomys coucha (assembly GCF_008632895.1). Classification (NCBI taxonomy): domain Eukaryota; kingdom Metazoa; phylum Chordata; class Mammalia; order Rodentia; family Muridae; genus Mastomys; species Mastomys coucha. Next base: position 6,589,159 of record NC_045030.1, on the reverse strand, counting down.
AGAGTAAAAATAAGTCAAAGGATACTTAAAGACAGACGTCATACTTATTTATCTGCATTGAGACAGCTGAAACCATTCTTGATGGACAGTCCCACAGCAACTGGGCAGGGCTGGCTGTAAAAACTGAGCAATGACTCACCCAGAAGCTGCACACCAGCCTCAGAGATCCACTGGCTTGTTAAAGGCACAGGTGAGGTGCTGGCTTGAAAGTGATACCCTGTCATGCTCCTGGATGCTGCATCATAAATTAATGGGCATTATGTACCACTGTGTCCCCAGTTGATTAAATTAAAGGGTGCAGTAAGAAAGTAGGAGGGGAGAGGCATTCCCATGGGCTGTTATTCTCTCCAACCATGGGGGAAGGGGCAGGGGGTAGGAATTTGTGCTTTTTGTCTGGCTCCTCTTGGTTCTACTTGTTAGGAGATTCGAACTCCCAGAGGGCTAGTTCCTCCTGGTGGGAATGTAAAGTATGGCTTCTACTCACTCCCTAAGGACATGACATGACTCTTGATGTCTTGAAGTCAGAGCAGCTTGTGAAACTCCTGAGGACCCACCCCTCCCCTCCCCAATGATATACAAATGGTTAAAAATTGTTAAGGGTGAGAGTGTCTTGGGTGGTCTACATCCCATGAGTAATTCTAATTGAACTGATTGGTTCACCAGGGTAGATTTGAGCAGAATCATTGCTTCAGTCTGTTGTGTGCCCTATGTGGGATTCATAGAAATACAGAAACAAACATGCCAGGAAAAGTCACACATCAACAGGAAGTAATGAGAATCTTCATCACAATATCAGATAAGCCATCTACACTGACAGTTCTTCTCCAAGGATGAAGCCATTCTAGACTGGGTAATGGAGAAGGTACTGTGTGTGTGTGTGTGTGTGTGTGTGTGTTGTATCTATATGTCTGTGTTTGAGTATGGACACCAGAGGTTAACCTCAGGTATCATCCACCAGGAGCTGTACACCTTGGGTTTTGAGGCAGGATCTGTCACTGGGACTTGGGATTGGCCAATTAAGCTCCCATCGGCACTGGGATTCCAATCATGAGCCACCATGCCTGGCTTTTTTAATGTGGGGATTGAGCTCAGGTCTTCACACTTTCATGGCAAGTACTTCACTAACTGAGCCATTTCACCAGCCAGCCGTCACCTTCTCTATGTAAGCTTTTTAATATGAAGCCCTGTGTGCTGCAGAAATTGCTCCCCAGTTTGCCTCTGGGAAGCAAGTGTGTCTGAGGGACCCAGTTGTGGATGCAACAATGTCAAGGATCTTAGCCAAAGCTTTCTTTTCTCTTGCCTGTGGGAGTGCTGGCAGCTGACAGCTGGGAGAGGATCCCTCCATGGAGATTGCCTTTCAGCTAAGGATGCTGCCCCACTCCCCACCAAGGTCGCAGTCCCAACCCAGTGGCATCCTCTGTCCTGTGACTGGCCAATGTGGGAATACAGGCCTGAACACCCTCATTGTAAGCCGCCTTACCCGTACCAGCTGGACATAAGGAGGCAAACACCGAGCTCTTCCCCATGCAGTTTTATTAGGATCCTTGTAATCT
>NC_045030.1:6585625-6587236 GCF_008632895.1 Mastomys coucha | reverse complement strand
CCTAATTCTACATACTTACTCCTATCTCCACATACTTACTTACTCTCCAGTCTCTCTCCAGCCCCCAGTCCTCATGGGTTAAATACTTTCCCTGGTCCCAATCAGCATCGGCCACGTAGCAAAGCATAATAGGCTGTGGGAAATCATGCCAGCTTGCATCACAAACTAGAGGCACTCAGCTTCTCCAACTAAGGGCTTGATTATCAATGCTCTCTGCTCTGACCGGAGACCAGGTGTTCAAAATATATGTATATAGGTTGGCAGCTGCGGCTCCCCACACCTCATCTCAACTGGGGGAAAAAATTAAGGGCCGTCTGAGGTCCACATAAAGTCAACTGGGTGCAAACACAGCACAGTGTCCACCCTCTGTCTGATTCTACATGCCTCCTCCCCCTAGGCTATAGTTCCTGAGATGTTCCTCAATAAACTTCCTCCATGCAAATATCTGCCTCGGGGTCTGTTTCCCAGGAAACCTGGTCAGTGAGAAACTGTTTTCCAGTAGTACTCTTGGGCAACGCACACGTGAAATACTGGGTAGGGCTGTCGTGGTTGAGGAATTATTGCTTCCTTCTGGGCAGCTTGAAGCAATCCTCAGGAGTCTGAAAAATCAACGTTGGGGACTTTGAGGAAGACATTTCTATTGCTCTGTCTTCCCCTAGCCATCCTGGAAGGGAGATTTGCCGTTAATCAACTACACAGTGCCATACCACCACCACCACCACCACCACTACCAACACACACACACACACACACACACACACAATGCATTTTAAAGATCCTGGCATTAATTTTCCTGCCGGCAGATTTCCTCCTATCTACCATCAAGTTAAACACACACACACCCTGCCCCAGACTAATTCATAGAGTAAAAATAAGTGAGAGCTAGCTACACAGAGTGGCTTTCAGGCGCCATCCTTATTTATCTCTGAGGAGACAGCTGAGACCAGTCCTGATGGATAGTTCCACGGTAACTCAACAGAGACTGCCAGTAAAAGTTGAAAAGTGTGTGAGATTTTAAGCAGGGAGAAACCTGGTGAGTTTCGTAGCTCATCGTTCCATTGATCTCTTTCGGAGTATCCCTAACACACAGTACCAGCCTTTACAAATGCCTGCTCATCTAAGGACAAAGAGAAGGAAGACAACAGGGACATGAGCTTCCTGTGTGTGAACCTTCTCTGCTTGCTCTTCATTGACAAAGGCAGACCCATTAATAGATAATTGCTTACAATACCCATTCCATAAATCACCTACCAGAAACCTAGGCATTTGAGATGACCAGGACTTCTGATCCTTCCTACAGATTCAGTCCACACAATGAAGATATTGAGTCCTGGCATGTGTCAACAGTATTCTCGTTCTAATATTAAGAATCTATTCTTAGACCAGGCATGGTGGTGTATGCCTTTAGTCCCAGCACTTGGGAGGCAGAGGCAGGTAGATTTCTGAGTTTGAGGCCAGCCTGGTCTACAGAGTGAGTTCCAAGACAGCCAGGGCTACACAGAGAAACCTTATTTTGAAAAAAAAAAGAATAATAATAAAATAGTCTTTTGTTTTGTTTTGTTTTTTCAAGACAGGGTTTCTCTGTATAGCCCTGGCTGTCCTGGAACTCAC
>NC_045030.1:6582820-6585440 GCF_008632895.1 Mastomys coucha | reverse complement strand
CTCTCCAGGAGCTTCAGGTGAGTTCTATTGTGGTTCATTTGAACACATTAATAATAAAGTCTGAGTCGCCAATAGTGCATCGGTGTCACATTAAGGAAAGAAATGAAAGTACTTCCCCTTGGTGTCACTGAACCAAGAGCAAGTCCAGATTTGACTTCTCTACCTTTACCTCCCTGTATCTCCCATCCTTTTGCTTCCTATTGTATGAGTCAGAATTTGTGCCTGCCTGAAGGATGTCTTGTGACTCTGTCCCCATGTCTACATGTCCGGATGTGCCCCTAATGAAAGGCTTTGCTCTATCTCTTATACAATAGCACAGACACCATGATATGGGGACAGAGTGAGGGACACTTTACAGAAATCTTTAACAGAGTTTCACAAGGGATTAAGTCACTGGCTCCAACTCACCCCAGTTGATCCAGATAACAAACATCATTGTTTATCAAGCAATATCCGTATGTTGTGTTCAACAGTTATGGTAGATATTAATTTTATAAGATCGCTTTCAGCCTCTGTGTTTGCCACTTACAGCAAATGATACAAATGCATAATTTTGTGTCAGGGGCATGGAAGAGTACATAATTTAAGAGTACAGTAAGCATAAGCTTAGGGTGTAAAAGCTAATGGGAAATTCAAGGCAAATAAGGTTGGCTGTTACAATGTTCTTTTAAAAGTAGGTTAAACAAACAGGCTGAGTCCACAGTAGGATAGCAATCTTGAGTTTTAAATGACCTCAAGGTATATTATTAACTATGGCTGTAAGATCCAGAAAAAGTTCCAGTCTCTAAGAATGTTAGACACATTTTCATTACAATATTGCATCACCACATTCTGTGAAACTTTTTCTAAATTTTATCACATTTCTTTACGTATTTGGGTGGGAGAGGTATGTTTGTGCCACAGCTCACATGTAGTGGGTTCTCTCTTTCTAATGTGTGGGTTCTGGGATCAAACTCAGGTTGTCAGGCTTGGCAGCAAAAGCCTTTACCCTCTCAGCCATCTCCCTAGACCAAATTCTGTGAAACTTTTAAGAAATGTTTGGCCAGGTGGTGGTGGTGTATGCCGTTAATCCCAGCACTCAGGAGGCAGAGGCAAGCAGATCTCTGTGAGTTCGAGGCCAGCCTAGTCTACAAAGTAAAGTCTCTGGACAGCCAAGATTACACAGTGAAACCCTGTCTTGAAAAACAAAAAAGAAAAAAGAACTGTTCAATTCTGGGTTGATATGATCCCCTGTCCAGAGAATGGTCTTAGCCACTTTAATTAATGTAATCAAGACAAGTCGCTATAGGAATATCCAGAGGTCCATCTCCCTCATGATTCTAGGGTCTGTGAAGTTGACAATTAACAGTAACCACTACAGATGGACTAGCAGATGATAGATTGAGTAGGGTCATCTGTGTCATCCACACAGTACAGTCTCCCAAATGGGCTTCTCTAAGGGTCCAGGAGACCTAGATGTGCTATAAGAGCCAATGTCAGTATGGCCCTGAGAGTGTGGTAAGTAAATCGCTCTGGAATGAAATTCTGATGGAGAAATTGTCACTTCTGTCACTGCTTGATTGGTTAGCAGGGCAGCAGAGCGCTGTTCCAACTGGCTCCAATCCCAAACCACTCTGGCTGGCAACCTAGTGAGCAAAACAAAGCTAAGAGCTAAGGGGTGAGTAACCTCAACCTTTGCTCTCTCCAAGAGGCACCTAGCCAAAGACATAGAAAGCCAAGCTAATTGGCATAGGTAGTGATTATACATGCTTACCTGCATGGTGAACCATCTCAGCAGAGACTATTCTTTCAGGTTTTGATTAAAACACTCTGAGGGGAGTTGGAGAGATGGCTCAGCAGGTAATAGCACTTACAATACAAATAGAAGGACCTAGGCTCACATTTTCAGAACCCATGTGAAAATCCAGGTTTGGTCAGACATACTTTAAACCCCATAACTGTGCACAAGAGTCAGAGATGGAAAGGTGGCTGGGGCTTACTGGCCATCAGCCTAGATCCAGGTTCAATGAGAGACCTTGTTTCAAGAGAATATGACAGAGAGTGATGGAGCAGTATGCCTGACTTCCCCTACCACACACACATAAATACTACACATATACATTATACACAACAATAATAATGTAGACACTAAGATGGCATATGATGAACTAGGCAGATGGTTCAGCAGTTAAGAGTACTGGCTGCTCTTGTAGAGCAGCTGGGTTCAATTCCCAGTACCCACATGACAGCTCACAATGATCCACAACTCCAGTTCCAGGAGATCTGACATCCTCACACAGACATATATGCAGGCAAAACGCCAATGTGCTTAATAAAACAAACAAACAAATAAATAAATCTCAAAAGAAAAAAAGAAAATATTGCATTTGCCACAAAAGTATTAGATCCCCAGAATCCACACAAAGATGGAAAGAGAACTGACTGAACAAAATTACTCTTAGATTTCCACATATGCAGTGCCATGAGTACACTCACACTCACACACACACACACACACACACACACACACACACACACACACGATAGGTAGTGTGTAGATAGATAGGTAGGTAGATAAATGGAGAGACAACACAGAGAGAGACAGAAGTGGGGGAGATGTAATTTTTTTTAAAAGAGTGGG
>NC_045030.1:6579692-6582120 GCF_008632895.1 Mastomys coucha | reverse complement strand
ACTCAGAAATCTGCCTGTCTCTGCCTCCCAAGTGCTGGGATTAAAGGTGTGCACCACCACCGCCCAGCCAGATACTAGTGTTCTTAATGTCTGAGCCATCTCTCCAGCCCATCCAATGAGGTGTTTTGTTTTCTTTTGTTTTGATCATTCATTTTAGAACCAAAGTTTGGCTTCCAGGGGTTTGAGGGAAAACTAGCACACAGAATGGGCAAATTGGAATTAGACTCCAATAGGATATGATGAATACATGGAACTGTGCTGGTAGTTAATCATCATTGTCAGTTTGACTGGATTCGGAATCATCTAGGGGCATATGACTATGAGGATCTTCCCAAAGATTTGTTTTATTAATTTATTCTCTCATATGTTACATCCTGACTGCAGCTCCCCCGCCCCCCTTCTAGAGATGTTTACCTGGGGAGGAGACACCTAACCCTTAGCGCATGGACAGTGGTTCTGAGTACAAAAAGGAAAAAGAAGTGAGCCTATCTATCATCAGTATCCAACTCTCTCTGCTTCTGGACTGGGAGTATAGTGTGACCAGCTCCCATGCCTTCGCCTTCAAACCCTGAGCCAAAGCAAACCCTTGGCTCCTTACTACCAGGTTGTTTCTGCCAGGGGTTTTGTCACAGTGACAAGTAGCTGATCCGAACCCTATGCATGGGGAAAGCAGAACAAAAGTGGGAAAGAAAAACATGAGGATTACAATTTTGCTGGGGCAGAGGAAGATTTCTTAGATACGAACCAGAAGGTAAAATATGAAATTTGATGCCCTCCAAATCTAGGTGTTTTGTTTAATTCAAGGAGACAGCAGACAAAGGGAATAAACATATGGCCAGCAATGTTAGGAAATATTTGCTGTCTTTAAAAGCAACAGGATAAGAGCATGTGGACTCTATGGGAAATACTTTCCAAATAACAACACTGAACAACATACCCACCAGAAAACTGGCAAGAAATGAAAACAAGGACATGAGGGAAGTGTGTGTGGGGGTGCTTGATTAGGTGCAAAATTCAGAGAAAGTCAATTAGAATAAAAGATATATATATGCATATATATTGATTTCAAAGGCTTGGAATTTGCATATTACCAAGTGTTGAGGTACTGTGAAGTTATAGGGGTCCCTGAAGTTTCTGGAAAAGAATTTGTCTCCTTTGACAAAAATGAAACAAGTGTGTTAAGAAGAATCCAGGAATTCCCCTTCTGCCTGTGGAAATACAGAGGGCCACATGGTGTATGCCAAAGACTTGCCACCATGGAGAAATCCAAAGGATGCCAAAGAGACAGGTAACATGCAGATATAGCCACATGAATAAATCTGAAGCTGTCGGTAGTGAAAAAATTTTTAAAAGCAAGACTGGCCAAGAGTGGTGGCCTGTGCCTTTAATCCCAAACCTGAGGAGGCAGGAGAATCTCTGTGAGTTCGAGGCCAGCCTGATCTACAAAGCAAGTTCCAGGACAATCAGGGCTATACCACAGAGAAACCCTATCTTGAAAAAAATGAACAAAAAAAAAAGCAAAAATATAAGACAGATCTGTAACAGAATATACATAAATTTAAAATCCCTCAATAGGAGAATGGGTAAACAAATAGTGACACAGTTATGCAATAGACTACTTACTACTCAGCAATAAAGCTATTGGGATGTGTAAGAACAGAGATGAGCCCCTCCTCCAAACACTCTCCTGACTAGGTGTGATAGCACAGACCTTTAGCGGCAACATGCAGGAGGCAGAGGAAGGTGGATCTCTGTAGTGAGAACTTTGGTTTCTTTAAAACCACAGAAATGTTATGTGAATATATTTTTGTTTTACTCCCAGGTTTGGGCTATGGGGCTGCTTCAGACTGTCCACAGCAGCTGACTATGATTTGTTGTGTGCTCTGGCAGGGGTGTGATTTTTGCCAGCTGAAGATAGTTTGTTTGGGATTCTGGGGACTCTTCAAAGGTTATATAAATGCCATAGCCCTGAGACGGAGAGGGGGAGAAGAGAGGGGGAAGAGGAAAGGAAGGGAGGGGGAGGGAGAGGAGGAGGGAGGGGTGAGGGGTGGCAGTGGCTGCTGCTTCTGCTCCTGCTCCAGTTGCTGGTTTCTGGATTGCTGGGTTGCTGATTTCTGGTTGGAGATATCTAAACTTGCCCTATAGTACTTGATACATTTAATCAGCAGCAAGTAGTCTAACAAGATCGATGCTCCCTTTTCTACTCTAACCTTTTTCTCCTCCCTAGTGTTGGGATGTTGGAAGGGTGGTAGGAAGAACCCAACAAAGTAGCCAAAAGTAAAGTTACAGATCTCTGCGAGTTCGAGGCCACCCTATTCTTCACAGATAATTCCAAGACAGAAGGAGCTATGTAGTGAGACCCTGTCTCAAAGAGAGAGGGAGAGAGGGAGGGAGGGAGGGAGGGAGGGAGAGAGAGAGAGAGAGAGAG
>NC_045030.1:6577013-6579682 GCF_008632895.1 Mastomys coucha | reverse complement strand
AGAGAGAGAGAGAGAGAGATTGAGGAACAACTCTAGTGAGTCAAAGCCACAATAAAATACAGCATGTAGTTCCAGGTCTGTGAAACTCCAGAACAAGCTATGCTATTGTTCAGTGGGAAAAGGCAATGGATGCTGTGTAGGGATGGAGCAGAGGGTTTGGACAGAGAACAAGGCAGGAGTCACAGAGCAATGGAAAGGAGCTAGACGCTGATTGGGGTATAGTGAAATGGGTGTGTGCATCTCAGAACTCATCCAACTGTACATATGAAGTGGGGGTAAACTACACATAAGTGAAGTTGGTTTTAAAACTAAAGAAACACACTAAGCATGGTGCTTCACTCTCATAACCTAGTACCCAGGCTGAGGCAGGACAGTTATTGAACTTTCCTGGCCAGCCTGGGCTATTCTATGAGTACCAGGCCAGCCAGAGATGCAATGTGAGACCGTCTCAAAAATAAATAACTGAAAGAAACATACACAAAGGGATCCACATTTTCTAAGAGTTATTTTTAAAGAATTATTTATTTTATGTATAGAAGTACACTGTAGCTGACTCCAGACATACCAGAAGAGTGCATTAAACCCAATTATAGATGGTTGGGAGCCACCATGTGGTTGCTGGGAATTGAACTCAGTCAGTGCTCATATCTCCAGCAGCCATCTCTCTAGCCCTTCCAGTTTTTGACATGGGAAAACAGCTAATGAGACAGACTATGTAACCACTCCATGTACCAGTAGCTTGGGCTCCTATGACAAAACACTTCAAGCGGGGTGAATTAAAAACACAAGAGACGCTCTTACTCTCTTACTCCTGCCTCTCTCTTGCCTTTTGCCCCCTTGCTCCCCATTCCCTTTCCCCCTCTCTCCATGTGGTCATGGCCAGCCTCCACTTATCTACTCTCTCCTTCTCTTTGTCTTTCTCTGCCTCTGCTACCCTCTTAACTCCCCTCCCCATGCCCTGAATAAACTCTATTCTATACTAAAAACAAAACAAAACAAAACAAACAAATAAAAAAAACATAAGAGACTTTATGTCTTAGAGTTTTACTGCTGTGAACAGACATCATGACCAATGCAAGTCTTATAAAAGACAACATTTAATTGGGGCTGGCTTACAGGTTCAGAGGTTCAGTCCATTATTATCAAGGCAGGAACATGTCAGCATTCAGGCAGGCATGGTACAGGAGGAGCTGGGAGTTCTACATCTTCATCTGAAGATTGCTAGTGGAAGTTTGACTTCCAGGCAGCTAGGATGAGGGTCTTAAAGCCCACACCCACAGTGACCCACCTACTCCAACAAGGCCACACCTACTCCAACTAGGCCACACCTTCTAATAGTGCCACTCCCTGGGCCAAACAAACCATCACACTTGAGTTTTTCTTTTTCTTTTTTCTTATAGTGTAGAACTGGGAAGACCAAGACCTAAGTGACAGCTAATTCGATTTCTCGGCTTAGACTCTTCATGGTTTGCAAGGAAACATCTTCTTATTGAATGGGGTGGTGGGGGTGGTGGTGGGTACTGGTCTTTTCCTCATCTTTTAAGGACACTCATCCTTCATGGAGCCCCATGGTCAACTCTGTCTTTTAATCTAACTCCTCTGAAAAGCCCTCCTAATGCTATCTCCTTGGAGATTAAGGGCTTCAACATAAATTTAAGGGGACACGAATATTCAGTCCATAATACTCTAGATACAACCAGCAAAAAAGGAGCTTCAAGTTCCCATCTGGTGGGTATGATGGCTGTGTTCATCTAACCTCCTCCACCCTTTCATCAGTTATAGCCTCTGGCCTTGGTAGATTTAAGAGCTATGGCGTCTCAGGTGGATCATGAACCTGTCCTCCACACAAGCACAGTGTTGTGGAGCCAGAGTAACAAACAAGAGCCTAGTAGTCTGACTCTGAGCTTTGTGTTGTTTATTTCATTCAATTCATGCCTTCCTGTGGCCAGGAGATAGTAACAGAAATGGCACAAGCCTTGAAGACATAGTGACAGAAACTAACACCGCATGTAATATACTCCTGCATGTAATGTAGTCACTTGTTAACTGGACAGCAGGCCCTGTGTTTTGTCCACTACTGATTCCCTTTGGTGGCCAGGATAACGAGTACTGGTTTAAATGTGCATATGTGGGGCTAGGGACATAGCTCAGCTAGCCTAACCTACTTGATGAACCTCAGGTCCCAGTGACAGACTAGCTCATGAAACAAAGTCCACAGCTCCTGGAAATATGTGTTTACTTGAAGCTCCAGTTTTTAGGCAGTCATTTGCCACCCTCATCAACACCCCCCCCTTCTCTGGAGGCTGGAGAAACTGCTCAGTGGTTAAGAGCACTTGGATGCTCTTGCAGAGCACCTGGGATCAAGTTCTAGCACCAAAGTGGTAGCTCACAACCATCTATAATTCTAGTTGCAGGGGATCCAACACCCCTTCTGACCTCTGAGGGTACTAAGCATGCACATGGCATATATACATACATGAGAACAGAATACTGACACATACAATCGAGTGAAAGAATGTAATTTTTAAAAAAAAATCCTCTCCACCTAGACAGTTGGCTTTGTATATGAAAGGCTGAACTCAAGTGCAAACTTCACAGACTTATCTAAACCTTTATTAATTAGCAGGGTGAAAGCCAGATCAGAAGTAAGTTTTGATTCTTGAAACTGG
>NC_045030.1:6569552-6575789 GCF_008632895.1 Mastomys coucha | reverse complement strand
AATTAGACCCCTTATACTTTTTCCTCTTGTTTGCAGTGTTTTTGTTTGAGACAGGGTTTCACTGTATAGCCCTGGCTAATCTGGAACCCATTGTGTACACAAGCTTGACCTCAAACTCACAGAGATCCACCTGCCTTTGGTTCCCACGTACTTCGTTGCTTTATTTTTTACTTTTTTTTTTTTTTTACTTTTTGTTTTATATTTAGGGATTGTGTGTATGTGTGTGTTTACATTCGCAAAAGTGCACACCACATTTGTGCAATGCAGTTGCCATGGTGACTGTATGCATATGCAATGTATCACAATGAGTGTGGGTACTTTTGGAGGCCAGAAGGTGGCATTGGGGTAAGCCATCCAGTGTGGGTGCTAAAAATTAAATTTAAGTCCACTGGAAGAACAATAAGCACCTTTAACCACTGAACCATATCTAGCCCCTCTTCTAAGTTTTTGAAACAATTTTATGTGACTTGAATGAATATGAATCAGTCCCCAGGGCTCTCTTGTTTCTAAAGGAATGTCCCTTACCAACCATGGCCATGATCAACTCTGCACTAGAAAACACTAACCACTACAGCTATGTAGCATCCCCAGAAGGCATTGCTCATTCTAGGAGAGAGGTAGTTATATAGCTGCAAATCTTTAATCCAGATCCCCATCAGCACCAGCAGGTGTATTTTAGTCTTGGTGCTCTGTTTTTACTGTTCATGGTCTAGTTGGACAATACACTCCTTCTGATCTTTTGGCAGCCATTCTGACGCACTGAGAAGTGGGTATACAGACTTGGCCACCATGAGCTCACACACCAAGACAGAAGGTATAAACAATAGCCAGAAAGGTGGAGAGGGGGGTTCATTCCCCCTGAAAGAAGGTCCACTTACTTCACAGAACTTCTTAAGTTCTCATTCTTTTTTATAAAGTTATTTTACAATCAGGAGTCATGGCACATGCCTTTAATCCTAGCGCTCAAGAACCAGAGACAGGCAGTTCTCTATGAGTTCTTGGCAACCTAGTCTACATAATGGGTTCCAGAAAAGCCAGGGCTATGTAAAGACCCCATCTCAAAGACAGACAGACAGATAATATTTTTATTATTTTATTATTTTATGGATATGGATATATTTGTACCACATGTATGTCTGGCACCTGAGGAGGTCAGAGAGGGCATCTGATCCCATGGAACTAGAGTTACAAACAGTTGTGAGCTGCCATGTGCGTGCTAGGAATTGAGCCCAAGCCCTCTGGAAGAGTAGTACGTGCTCTTAACCATGAAGCCATCTCTCCAGCCCCCAGGAGATAGTTGGTGTTTGCCCAGCAAGCCAAGGACCAGAGTTTGATCCCTAAAAATGGTTTGTGTTGGGAGGGAAGCCAGGCATAAGGCCTGGTGGTGCCCACTTACCAGTACTGAAGATGTAGAGACAAATGACGCCCTGAGGCTCACTGGTCAGCCAGCCTAGCCTACCTAATCAATGTGTCATGGATCCATGAGAGACCCTGTTTCAAAAAAACAACAACAAAACAAAACAAAACAAGAAAAAAACAAAACAAAAAAAAACCAAACTAAAAACCAAACAAAACAACAACAATGACAAACAAGGTAGATGGTCCTCAGAAAGGCCACAGTCTGGTTTCCAACACTCACATGAACCTGAACACACACATACTCACAAACACATACACAAAGTAAGTTCACATTCTGTCTCTCTGTCTGTCTCTCTCGGTCTCTGTCTCTCTCTGTCTCTCTCTCTCTATCTGTATGTGTGTGTGTGTGTGTGTGTGTGTGTGTGTGTGTGCGCGCGCGCGCGCGCGCGCGTGCCTATATATGGTCTGACACATGAAGACCAGAGATAAATGTTAGGTGTCTTCCTCAGTCTCTTTCCACCTGGTTTCTCAAAACAGGGTCACTCACTAACCTGGGCCAAGCTGGATGGCCAGCACATCTCAGGAGTCCTTCTGTCTCTACCTCCCTGGCACTTGGATTACAGAAAGAAGCCACTGAGCCTGGCTTTTATGTGGATGCTGGGTATTGAACTCTGCTCGTCACCCTTTACTGACTTTACCTACTGAGCCATCTCCTAACCCAAAGTTCTTATTCTTTACAAAGAATTTGGTTAGTGGTTTAGTCCCTGAGAGCTTTGGGGGGTCTGATTAGTTGATTCTGTTGTTCCTAAGGGGTTGCAAACCCTTCAGCTCCTTCAGTCTTTGCCCTAACTCCTCATTTGGGGTCCCTGTCCAATGTTTGGCTGCTTGCAGCCACATATGTATTAGTCAGGCTCTGGCAGAGGTTCTCAGGATGGCTCCAGCCGAATATGTAGCAGAGGATTGCCTTATCTGGCATCAATGGGAACGGAGCTCCTTGGACCTGTAAAGGCTTGATGACTCAGGGTAGGGGAATGCTAGGCCGCTGAGGCAGGAGTGGGTGGGTGGGTGGGTGGGGGAGCACAGTTATAGAGGCATGGGTGGGGGAGGGGATGGAGGGTTTGTGGAAGGGAAACTGAGAAGGGGATAATGTTTCAAATGTAAATAAATAAAATAACCAATAAAAACATGGAAAAAAATTTGCTCTTTGCTATTTCAGTACACTTTGGTTTTCAAGAGCTAGAATTGCTGGACAGTGGTGGTGCACACCTTTAATCCCAGCACTTGGGAGGCAGAGGCAAGAGGATTTCTGAGTTTGAGGCCAGCTTGGCCTGCAGAGTGAGTTCCAGGACAGCCAGGGCTACACATAGAAACCCTGTCTCGAAAAAAACAAAAAACAAAAACAAAAAAAGAGCTAGAATTAGCTAGAGATGTAGCTCCCAATGGCTGTTAGAAGCCAGGCAGTGGTGGTGCACGCCTTTAGTCCCAGCACTTGGGAGGCAGAGGCAGGCAGATTTGTGAGTTTGAGGCCAGCCTGGTCTACAGAGTGAGTTCCAGGACAGTCAGGGCTACACAGAGAAACCCTGTCTCAAAAAAATGAAAAAAAAAAAAATAGGGCAGTTGATAAACCTAGCTCCCTTGCCTTATAGAGAGGGAATTCTGAGAAGGAACATTCTAGAGCTTTCCCCCACTCCTAAACCAGAATGAAGTTACCTTTGACCCTGCCCCAAACCCTGGAGTGGACAGTTGACTCAGCCTCTTCCTTAATCTAGGCCATCTATCTGGAGTAACTGAGTGGAGAGTCAGCATCTGACTGGCACAGGGCCCTTCCCTGTGTTGATGGAGGGAAGAACTCTCAAATTCCAGACAGGACTCTCCTCTCACCACCTCTTCACCAGGCACCGCCTAGCAGAGATGCTGAGTCATGGTAGGTGCCTTCCACCCCAGGTCCTGCACATCCAGATATCCTCCACAAGGATGGAGGAACGCCAATTGATTGAGCCTGCATTCCTGAGCCCTCCTCTACCTTTCTTCACAACTGTTTCACCTACATAGATAACCCCTGAGCAAAGCACGCATACCGGTGCAGCTGTAGGAACTAGAGGCTGACCTCAGGGAATATTCCACAGAGATCTTCAGCAGCTGTATCTGGAGGAATGAGATAAGTGGCCTGCCTCCCATCTGCAAATACCACAGATAGTTCCATTAATTAAACAGCCCCTGGCCCTTGAGATCCATTGAGATGGAAGGGGGTCATTTGCCAACATTCCTGCACTGGCCAAACATCTCAGAGGGTCATTTTGCAGATAGGAACTGTGGGCCTTGAAGAAAATCTCCAAACGTCATGACTCTCAGCTGAAAACTGGAATGAGAGCAGATGGCCTTCCAGAGCTGATAGGGGAATCCAAATGTTATTACAGGCATAGAGATGTACACCCAAAAGTGAATGATGACACACAGGATTTGAAAAGCACAAAGTCTGTGGAGGTGACCCAAAGCAGGAAATGGGGGACATTTACACATGCTAGCTAGTTTTCTGTGTCGACTTGGTTGGACTAAGGGACACCCAGATAGCTGATGTACATTATAATGTTATAATAATGTACTCATTGTTTGGGGTTGTGTGAGGGTGTTTCTGGAAGAAGGTAGAATTTAAGCTGGCAGACTGAGGAACACAAACCTAAGTGTTAGGCCTGAGAAGCAGGTGTGCTTACTGCCATGTCATTCCCTGCATTGGAAGGTCCAGCTTTTGGCCTTAGTTATAGCGGCCCTGGTTCCTGAGCCTGTGATCTCAGACCAGGGCCTACACTGTCAGTCTTGTGTGTGTATCTATTTTGCAGATAATGGTTGGTGAGATTTCTTGGACAACAGAATTGTGTGAGCTGATTCTTACATTAATATATATGTATTTTTCCATTGGTCCTATCACAAGACAAAGGAGATGTGACAGGTTGGGTTCTCCAGAATCAGATGGTGGGGTAGGGTGACTTTTGAAGGATGATTATGTTTATTAGGGATCAGACCCTGTGAAAGTAAGTGGGAGATGCCAGGAGAGGGTAGGATGAGAAACTAAACTGGGGCATGGGCTTGGTAAAGGCCTAGACAGCCTGGCAGAAAACTCTAGACTCTAGAGCCTAGAGCAAGGCGCATCCAACAGAGTTCTGCATTAGGCCAAGTTAGGTTACTGCATGGCCAGCCATAGTCCCTCTTTGGTCATCTGGTGTAGACTGCTTAGAGGAAGATGTGTCCTGCAGTGAGGTGACACTCTTGTCTAGGAAGACTATAAGAGCTGACAGCTGGGCTCTTTGGGCCCTTCATGGATAGATAACAAAGATTTCCCTTGAAGAAGGATCAGGTGACAAATTTGCCCTTCACGGGAAGGATTGAGCATACTAGAAAAGTGGTTGTTCTAACCATTCATTAATTCAGTATCCACTAAGACAGACAGAGAGCCAATTGATACCTATTAGTGATGACTTATTTTATGTTGTGACTTAAACTAAGTGCGGTGGTAGGTTGCATCATGGTTTAGGGGTACCCCCAGAAGCAAGTCCCAAGATGAGAAGACAGTGTTAGCCTAGCTCAGTGGTGTATATATGGACAAGACCAACAGTTGAAAGGTCTGAGAAGAAGAGGATTTCAAGGCTAGCCTGGGCTATATGAGCCCATTAATGGAAAGAGGGAAAGAAGGAGGAAGAGGAAGGAAGTTGTGGAAGAAAGAAATATCGAGTACTACTTTCTGGTTTATTTGGGAGGCCCCAGAAGCACCAAAAGGAGAGCAAGGAGGTGTGTTAGAGAAGAGAATTAAGGACATTATTTCTGGATTTATGGGCTGGAACAATGGCTCAGTTAGTAAAATCTCTCCTGTGCAAGCATGAATTTAGATTCCCCAGAACCCATGTAAAAAGCCAGATGTGGCAGTACACACCTGTGATGCCATTCCTGGGAGTTGAGGTGGGAGGGTAGAAGATGGTGGCAGGCAGATCCATCTGCAAAGCTCATTGGCTGGCCAGTCTAGCAATCAGTGAGCTTCAGGTTCACTAAGAGATCCTATGACAATAAGGAAGGTTGTGGTGAAGAAGGCCCCTTGAGTGAAAGTGCGTGCTGCTGAGTCTGGCTACCGAAGTTCAAGCCCTAGGACCTACGTAGTAGAGAGAAAGAACATACTCTCAAAAGTTGTCCTCTGCCATGGTGTATGCGTGTGTGCATACACACAAATGTAAGAACAAAAACATTTTAGAAAATAAAGGTAGGGTGGGGTGGGAGGCAGGATGACAGGGGCTCTAATCCCAGCATCTAGGAGGCAGAAGTAGACAGACCTCTGTGAGTTCAAGGCCAGCATGGTCGCCATAGTGAATCCAGCATAGCAAGGAAAGGAAAGGAAAGGAAAGGAAAGGAAAGGAAAGGAAAGGAAAGGGAAGGGAAGGGAAGGGAAGGGAAGGGAAGGGAGAAAGGAAGGGAGGGGAGGGAAGGGCAGATGGGAGGAGAGGAGAGAGGACAGAAGAGGACAAGAGAGGAGAAGAGAGGAAAAGAGAGGAGAGGAGAGGAGAGGAGAGGAGAGGAGAGGCGAGGAGAGGAGAGGAGAGGCGAGAAGAGAAGAGAAGAGAAGCAAGGTAGATAGACTATGATTGAGGAAGACACCCCTAATTCCAATGTTGACCTCTGATCTCCATGCACAAGCATACACATTATGCACATACTTAGCTAACAAGGGCAAATACCACACACACACCCAAAAGTGTGGGCTTTAATGACCAGCACTGTGAGCCCCTGGAACACATTCCCACAGAGAACTTAAAACAGAGCACAGGCCGCTGGGCAGTGGTGGCACACGCCTTTAATTCCAGCACTTGGGAGGCAGAGGCAGGTGGATTTCTGAGT
>NC_045030.1:6567055-6569419 GCF_008632895.1 Mastomys coucha | reverse complement strand
AGAGAGAGAGAAAACAGAACACAGGCTTTCCCTTGTCCAAAAGAGCCAGTGTGCTCAGACACCAGTCACCACCCGGCAATGGCTGAGAACTGCTCTCACAAACATTAGTGCCTGGCACTTTCAGATTGCTCTGTACCACTGAGTGTGGACAGGGTGGGTATGGGGAAACAAGAATTGAGGGGTGGGGTGTGGGCTTTGGCAGAAGATGCTGAGCTCACATCAGTACTTTACAGACTGGGAGTTTGGGGGAACAAACCATCAGAAAACAGCTTGTCACCACAGGTGGTGGCACACACCTTTGATCCCAGCACTCTGGAGGCAGAGGCAGGCGGATCTCTGACTTCTGAGTTTGTGGCCAGCCTGGTCTACAGAGTGAGTTCCCTGACAGCCAAGGCTACACAGAGAAACTCAATCTTGAAAAACACACAAACAAAACAAAAAGAGGAAGGAAGGAAGAAAGAAAATAGCTCATGAAATACAATGTGTGCTGACTTTAAGCGTGGCAGACTAAGAAAGACCATGTTATGGTGTGAATCTCCACAGTTCATAAGTATAATAGGTTTGGTTGTCAGCCTCTGGCAGTGTGGAAGCATTGGATGGTGGAACTGATGCATCACCAGGGATGTACCTCTTCAGGGGAATATCAGGACCCTGAGCTTTCCTCTCTTGCCTTTATGAACACCGTGTGAAGGAAGAGTTTTGTCCCACGCATGTTCTCCACCATGAAGTAATGCCTGGCCACCGCCAAATGCATCAGGTCTAATACAGATGGAAAATGGTGGCCTGGAAGGAAGAGTCAGGGAAAGAGCTTTGGAGGGTTTCCCAGCTGGCCTACTTCAAGACTTTTTGAGTCATCCAGGACAATCAGAGAGAAGACAGCAGGCAAACAGGTAAAGGAGGAAGAGTGGAGGAAAGACTGGGAGGGAAAGTGGTTCTCCAACAAGCAGCACCTGAAGGAGGCATTCTAATTCCTAGGCAGGGATTGAAGGGGCTCTGTTGTGAACCAGATATATTATCTAGAGAAATCTCAGTGACTGCACAGCCGAGAATGGGGTTTAAGGACTCGGGGTGAGGGAGGAAAGAAGAGGACCCAAAGGGGTGATGAAGCCCTGGAAAGTAAGAGAGATAAAGAAAGAACGCACCTGGCCTTATCTAAAAGAAAGAGGAGCTGGAGGAAGGCCTGGAGGTCAGTGCTGCGTTCCCATCCCTTTCACCTCAGATTGGAGATAGGATAAGCAAGCAGATTTTCCTAAGATAAGTCCCCCTCGCAGCTGTAAGCTGAATGAGTCACTTGGAGTGCCACATCTGTCGCTAGCTTGAGCACGTCCCATGACCAAACTTAAAAACAGCAGGCTGGAACTTTTCATTCAAACCCATTTTTCTTTTTCTTTTTTAATTAATTGACTAATTAATGTATATGAGCGCTCAGCTGCACATATGCTTGCATGTCAGAAGAGGGCATCGGATCCCATGACAGATGGTTGTGAGTCACCATGTGGTTGCTGGGAATTGCAATCAGGATCTCTGGAAGAGCAGCCGGCACTCTTAACCACTGAGTCATCTCTCCAGGCCCCAAACTCATTTTGAACAGGAAGAGTCACCCTTTAATTTCTAAGGTATTCGAAGAATTAAAAGTAGTCTTTCCAGAGCCAGGTGGTAGTGTACACACCCAGCACTGGAGGGACTGGAGGCAAGAAGACTGCCAGCTTAAGATCAGCCTGGGCCACGGAGCAAGATCTCATCCTAAATAAACAAGTGTTTGCCACACACGAATGAGGAACTGAGTTTGATGCCCAGTACCCACATTAAAACCAAACAGCAGTACACACCTGTAATTCCAGCCCTGGGGAAGTGGACACAGGAGACTTCTGGGACTTTGCTAGATAGGCATTCTAACTAATTGACAAGCTCTAGGTTCAGTGAGCCACCCTGTCTCAAAAACTAAGGTGAAAGGCAGGAAAATGGAGAACAACTGAAATCCATTGTCAACCTCTGACCTTTGCACACAGGCACATGTGCACGCGCACACACACACACACACACACACACACACACACACACACGAACGCATGTGCCCACAAACATATACATACAAACAGCAAAAAGTAATCACTCCCACAAGTACTGTGTTGTTTAGCTTTCTCTTTTCCCCAGGGTTGTGTTCATCGCCCTTTTGGTCAGTAAATGCCCTGCCTAAACTCCAATGTTTTATGTGCTGTTTATGTTAATTTTTTTTTCCTGACAAGCACCAAAAGCAAGCTGTATCCCAGGGAGGTAAAGCCGGAAGCAGTAAGGAGCTTACAACTAAACATCCCATCTCTTCAATTGCTGCACTAATTTTGGCATCTGGCTATGATGATGCTC
>NC_045030.1:6551615-6566972 GCF_008632895.1 Mastomys coucha | reverse complement strand
AAACACCCTTTCCCATCAGCAAGAACTTAACCTCAGAGCTGTATTTAGCTGCAAGCAAAGTTGAGAAGTATAATTTTTAACTTCAGGTGGCCATATACCCAGTTAACAAAATGAGCCTTTCCAAAAACCCTTTTTAATTTTTTTCTATGTGTGTGTTGGGAGGTGTCTATTTGTACATGTGCAGGGGCTGTGAACACACACACATGCACACACACACACACACATACATGACAGTTGTCAGGTGTGTCCACAGAGCATGTGTTCATGCAGGCACAGGGGCTAGAAGATGACATCACTCTCTGTTTTTATTCCCTTGACACGAGGCCACTCACTGAATTGAATTTAAGAGTTAAACCAGCAGTCCCCAAAACCATTGATCCTCCTGTCTGTCTCTGCTTCCCACAATCTCTCCCACACACACAAACACACACTGGGATTCAGATGTTGTGCAGATGTTTTATGAGGTGCTAAGGGTTGGAATTCAGAAAGTGCTCATACCTGCTGAGCTATTTCTCTAGCCTCCTCCCTCAGTCCCCCACCCTCCCCGCAAAAAGAAAAAGATATTTTGTTTATATTGGTTAGCTCTTGCTACCTAACAATTCCCCCCAGCAGTTCACAGCTTGAAGCAAGTGCATTTTGGTTTCTCAGAGGTTTGTTTGTTTGTTTTTTCAAGACAGGGTTTCTCTGTGTAGCCCTGGCTGTCCTGGAACTCACTCTGTAGACCAGGCTGGCCTCAAACTCAGAAATCTGCTTGTCTCTGCCTCCCAAGTGCTGGGATTAAAGGTGTGCTCCTCCACCACCCCGTCTCAGAGTTCTTGTTAGGCATCTCTGTTCCATGTGGTACTATCTACAGGATCTTGGCCAGAGCTAGAAAAACCCAAAATGGCCACCCTCACACAGCCAATGTCTCTGTTGGGACAGTTCAGATGAGCAGAGCTAACTGGAGAGAATGCACCTCTCTCTTGGTGGGGCTCATGAAGCCCTTTAATAGATGTGGTCCCTAGCCAGATACCTTGAGTGGGACCTGAAAATCCTCCCTGGCAAAAATAAAGATGACAGGGGATCTTAAGGCTTAAGTGCACATGTGTGTGCACATGAGTACACATGTACACACACAGACATCACATCTGTTTTAAAGACTCAATCACCTTTGCAACTGAGGATGGCATTCTGCTATCATTTGGATCTCCCTCCCCAAAGACCCATATATCAAAAGCTTTGTCCCCAGCTTTTGCTCACTTAGCACATGGTGGACAGCTTTGCTCCACTATGCAGTCTCCACCAGAAGAACTGTCCCTCTACAGGCCTAAAGGACTAGAGCCAACAGACTGTACTGGAGCCCTCCAAAACCATGAACACAAAGCAACCTTTCCTCTTTATAAGTTGATTGATTTCCTTAGGCATTTGTTATACCCACAGAACACATATGAGATTGGATCCGTGATTTTATACCTGTTACCACATCTCTTAGTTGGAAGTTTCTATTACCATGATAAAACACCATGACCAAAGCAAGTTGGGGAGGAAAGGGTTTATTTGGCTTACACTTCCACACCACTGTTCATCACTGAAGGAAGTCAGGACAGGAACTCACACAGGGCAGGAGCTTGGAGGCAGGGGCTGATGCAGAGGCCACAGAAGGGGGCTGCTAACTGGCTTGTTCCTCATGGCTTGCTCAGCCTGCTTTCTTATACTGCTCTGGATTGCTGCCCATGGATGGACCCAACTACAATGGGCTGGGCCCTCCCTCATCAATGACTAATTAAAAAAATGCCTTACAGACTTTTCTACATCCCAATCTTATGGAGGCATTTTCTCAATTGAGGCTCCTTTTCCTCAGGTAACTTTAGCTGTGTCAAGTTGACTTAAAACTATCCAGCACACCAATGCTTCTAAGCCAGCCCTGCAGACAGTTCAGCATTTCCTCTTCAGTTCCACTAAATACATAATGGAGTTTTGATGTGCTTATATAGGGAAAGGAAAGAACCAATAAATAGCTACAAAATTATACCCAGTACTTTTCATGCAGGAGGCAGGCCTCTTAGGCTGTTAAGGGCTGGTAAAAGCGTGGCCCCCACCCATGAGACCATCTGTAAATCAGAACTTTTAGAACTCATTAGAGAGATGACGTCATGGTGTAAGCACCTGAACAGAATTCTCAGGAAATGTATAAGTGCCTCCCAAGAGAGATGCAATATCAGCACTCACAGGCAGCAAACGGGATGAGATGGGCGTCTAAGCAGAGACACTAAAATGTACGGGGGAATGTGATGCTCACTATTAATTGCTAACTTGACAAGACCTAGAATCCCCTGGACGATGGGCCTCTGACTCTGCTCAGGAGAAGGGAGAATCTGATTATGCTAATTGATGTGGGAAGAGTGTGGGTAGTACTGGGATCTCAGAGAGAACAGGAACTGAGCTGCAGCAGACATTCAGGACTCTGCTTTGTAAGTGTGGATGCGATGTGACCAGCCAGCCTCCTGGAACCATGCCTTCCCTGTCTGCTGCTCTGTCTTGCTTCCTTTGAAGGACTTTATCCCTCTGGGACTATAATGCAAAACAATATAAATATATATATTTTGGTTTTCCGAGACAGGGTTTCTCTGTGTAGCCCTAGCTGTCCTGGAACTCACTCTGTAGACCAGGCTGGCCTGGAACTCAGAAATCGGCCTGCCTCTGCCTCCCAAGTGCTGGGATTAATGGCGTGCGCCACCACCGGCTAAAACAATATTTTTTTAAGAGAAGGTCACAGGATTCATCCCAGCTGTACTGAAATTCACTCTATAGACTAGGCTGGCCTCAAACTCACTCGCCTGCTTCTGCCTCCCAAATGCTGAGATTAAAGGTGTGCACCACCACATCTGGCAGTAAGCTAAAACAACACCCTTTCCCTGCCCAGGTTGCTTTTGTCAGGGTGTTTTATTACAGTAAGAAAGACAAGAAGATAGGTAGTCAAATGGAAATGCGGAGGGGGGTGGGGCGGCTGAAGACATAAATATAGAAAGCTGGTGCCAAAGCATAGATTTGCAAAGCTCTGAGAAGCCCAAGCAGGAGAAAAACAAAATCAAAACAATAACAACAATAATAGCAAGAGCAAATTAAATACATATCATATTCAAATTGCTCAAAGTCAAAATTAAAGAGAAGCTCATAAAGGTAACCAGAAAAATAAACAGTACCTTCAATAGAATAAAGACAGGAACTATGGAAGACTTCCCACCAGAAAGCATAAAAGTCAGAGGGCAACAAAATATCTTTAAAATGCTAAAAACAGCAAAAGGATACTCTGCCAAAAATTCAACACAAAAAATATAGTTCAGAAATTAAAAGGAATATTAATTTTTTTAAAAAGTCTTTGTGTCAGAGTGTTTGCATGCATCGTGCATGTATGTATGTACACCACATGCATTACAGTGCCCGCAGGAGGCCAGAAGAGGGCAAGGGATCCGCTGGAACTGAAGTTACAGGGAATTGTAAGTCGTCCTGTGGGGGCTGGGAACCAAACCTAGATTCTCTGCAAGAGCAGCAAGTGCTTTGGACTCACATGCATGTGCTTCCATACACACACACACACACACACACACACACACACACACACACACACACACATATATGGAAATAAATAGAAAGTTAACCAAACAAGCTAGATAGTGTGTCAGCAAGCAGCATTACACATGATTCCTGCCTCATTGAGCCCTTGCACTGACTTGTCTCAACATTATATGTGACCTGTAAGTATAAGCCAAATAAACCCTTTGCTCCCCAATTGCTTTTGGCTGGATTATTTTGCCATAGCAACAGAGCTCAAACAGAACATACACTGGCCTTTAGGATCAAGGAAGGGCTTCTCTGTAAACTCAAGGCCTGCATGGTCTAGATAGTGAGGTCCAGGTTAGCCAGCACTACATAGAGAGACACATAACTGCACACAGAATAAGAACATTAAATGCAATAATGTTTTTCGAGATATGGTCTCATTGTGTATCTCTGGCCTGCAACTCAATATGTAAACCAGGCTGGCCTCAAATTCAGATTTTTGCTTGTGTCTGCCTTAAGGGCTAGGATTAAAGGTGTGTACTGTAAGACCCTCTGAAGGGACCCTCACTCAAGTCCCAGGAGACGTGCACCCAGTGAAACATGAGAGGCCACCTTGATGCAAAGCGCACAAGGTTTTTTTTTTATTCAGAGCGCTCTGGGCAGACCCCCAATCTCACGTAGGAGACAAGGAATCGTGCAGAGGCTGAGGGGTTAGGGGTTTATATAGGAAAAAAGGTCTGAGGGAACAAAGGAATCAGGGTGGCTATACATGATTGGTTATTTTAAATGTAGTTTGTGCAGATTAGAGTTGAGAATTCCTAAAAAGGGGAGTGAAATTCCTAAAAAGGGGAGAGAAAAAAGGAGTGCTATTCAAGGTTCCTAATGACCTTTAGCTAACACCTAAGAAAACCAAATGGCCCATGGTTCATCACTCAATGTCTGCCCGAACACGTCCCTATCTTCCTGTTTTATGTCTTCCTGACCTGGGCACTGGACACGTCCTTGCATTATTGCCCTATCTCTGTGTTTTATGTTCCCCTGACCTGGGCTACGGGCATCTCCTTGCAGTTTTTCCCTATCTTCGTGGTTTTATGTCTCCCTGACCTTTCCGTCCCCTAACAGTACCACCACATACAGCTAAATGTAATAATTTTTTTTGTTTTGTGCTTGTTTGTTTTTTCGAGACAGGGTTTCTCTGTGTAGTCTTGGCTGTCCTGGAACTCACTCTGTAGTCCAGGCTGGCCTCGAACTCAAAAATCCGCCTGCCTCTGCCTCCCAAGTGCTGGGATTAAAGGTTTGTGAACTACCACCACTCGGCTTTTTTTTTAATTTCCTTCCATGCTAATGCTGGAACCTAGGTCCTCATGCAAGCAAGGCACATGAGTACAGCCAGCTCCACCCTAGTCCTTGAATCTCTTAATAATTTTTTTAAAGATTTATTTATTTATTTAATTTATATGAGTACACTGTAGCTGTCTTCAGACACACCAGAGAGGGCATGCAATCCCATAACAGATGGTTGTGAGCCACCATGTGGTTGCTGGGAATTGAACTCAGGACCTCTGAAAGAGCAGTCAGTGCTCTTAAAATGGCTGAGCCATCTCTCCAGCCCCGAATCTCTTAATATTTGAAGCTCTAAATTTCACCTATTTTCCTGGCCCAATCCAACTACATTCTTTAAGAAAACAGACAGCTTGGAGGAAATATAGATAAAAATATTAAATGTTCAACTCAGCACAAATTGTCATGGCTCAAGATTTGCTTGTAAAACTTGGTGTGACCTAATCCAAACTGAAGGACTTCACAAGTTAAGTTCCTTCAACCCTTTTCCTCATAGAAGGGTATGCAATGACAATAGATGTCTTCCAGAGTGTCCAGCCACTTCCTATTTATATTTTCTAGGGTTTCCCTTGTCTTAAGCCAATGGGCCACTATAAGTAGGATTTGTGTGCCACAGGTGAGGTCTCTGCTTCCTGGAGAGACCGGGAAGGGGGGGCGGGCAAGGACTCAAGCTTAGTGGAGCCTCGGCCTGACCTCACAGAGGTGCTGGAGTATAAATGACACTTGAGTGCTCTTTCTGACCCCAGCTGGGCTTCTGTGCTCCTGCCTAAAGAATGAGTCACTGGCTACAGGCCACGTGAATTCCCAGGTGTGCCTAAGTGGCTCCAGTCACCTAAGGGCAGGCCCCTGAAACAGGTGCAGGCTGCAGGCTGTCACTGAGCTGTCAGAGCAGAGGCCTAGGGACATCAAGAGCAAAAGGGGTCTGTGTGACCCTTTCTTCCTTTGGTGACACGAGGAGGTGGAACACAGGGAGATTGAACCTCAATACTAGAAAACTCCTGTAACTTGGTTTTAAATCCCAGGTGACAGAAGCTAAGGGGATCCCTGGTTTCTTTCTTTCTTTCTTTCTTTCTTTCTTTCTTTTTGTTTGTTTTTTTGGTTTTTTGTTTTTTTGTTTTTTTTGTTTTTTTGTTTTGTTTTGTTTTGTTTTGTTTTTTAAGACAGGGTTTCCCTGTGTAGCCCTGGCTGTCCTGGAACTCACTCTGTAGACCAGGCTGGCCTCGAACTCAGAAATCTGCCTGCTTCTGCCTCCCAAGTGCTGGGACTAAAGGTGTGCGCCACCACTGCCTGGCCCCTGGTTTCCTAATCTAGAAGCCCAGTTAGGGAGCTGGGTTGAAGCTGTCCAGAACACAAGACTCATTTCCCAGGCTCAAGCAAAGCCATGTGTGGCCAATGGAAAGTAAAAGCAGTTTGGTATGTGATTTCTGTGTCCTGTGTTTTGGGCTGTCTTGGTTTTTGCAAGGCTGAATGTGGAGCCCAGGGCTTTGTTCATGCTAGGAAAATGTCCCTCCACTGAGCTACATCCTCAAGGCCCATGCAGGGTGTTTGAAAGAAGAGTAGCCAGTCTTCATTCCTTCGGCCTAAAGTTCTTCAAGCGCGCATCTTGAGCCATGGGACAGAGGTAGGGTTGCCAGATTTAGTAAACAATTTTTTTTTTAAATTTTCACTTAATATTTTTACGTTTATTTATTTTATGTGTGGAGGTGAGAAGTACCTTTGCTGTAGTACTCGGATTGTCAGGCTTGGTGCTTAATTGAGCCACCTCACTGGTCCCTTCACTTAATTATTTAATGTACACAATATATTTACACCAAAAAGAATTCATTGCTTGATAGCCCAGTGGAACTGATAGCCCAGTGCACATTCTTGTCAACCTTGTGGCACTGAGAGACACTTAGGAGATGCGTAAAGAATACTTCTGGGTATGTCTATGAGGATATTCCCAGAGTTGGAGGAAGTGGGTACATCTCAGCCCTGACCCCTTCTCGTTCCTCTTTCTACTTCCTAGTCACCATGAGGTGAACAGCTCTGACTTTACCTGTTCCTGCCATAATATTCTGATGTTCCACAGCCCAACAACAACAGAGCCAGGGGACCATGGACTAACATTTCTGAAACCCAAATAAAGTTTTCCTCTGAATTCTGTCTCTCAGGAATTTGTCCAAGAAATAATCTCTGACGAGCATACAGAACAAGCTAGAAGGCCCTTGAGTGGCCAATGAGCCACTAGACTGGAGTTAGACTGCCTCTAAACTTTGGGATTTTTTTTTAATTGCATATTTATTTATTTATTTATCTATTTATTTATTTATTTATCGTTTGTAAATTTGCAGAGCGTGTGTGTGTGTGTGTGTGTGTGTGTGTGTGTGTGTGTGATGTACATGTGGAGGTGAGGAGACAATTTGACTCTATCATTCAGAAAACTCGAATTGAACTCAGATCAACTGTCTTGGCAGCAAGCACCTTTTCTCACTAAGCCGTTCTACTGGGCCCAAATTTTGCTTTTCTAAGAAAGAATATCTACCTCATTTAAGCTTTGTAACGATGGGTTGTTTCTAGCCACTAATCTGATAACTTCAGCCCTGCAACTAACTTGTTGGATGAACCCAGGAAAGTTCTCTAAACCCCAGTTCGCCATTCACAAGGTTGGGGTGGCAGTAACTCTTATCTCATAGGGCTGTCTGGTAAACATTTCAACAGTCAGATGTAGCTAGCAGGTCTTGGTCAATGGTCTCTGTGACTGGTAATGGGCTATTCCTGGCACATCTGCTCCTCAGCATTAACACACAGCATACTGGCTTGCACCCTCACCCTTGAAGACTATATCCCGTAGTCTCTGAAGGCTGGATACTCCCTGGCTTCCAGAAACACACTTCAGCATCAAGGGATGTGCCCTTGGGAAGAGGATCCAGAGTCTGTTTGCTGAACTGTAACTAAATGTGTGACATGAAAGCTTCAGCAGAGAAGTCATTTCTGTCTTTGCTCAGAACACAGGAGAGTGCTCACTAGTACATTCTCACCTCCCCTCTAAATTTAGAACTGAAAACATTGTTCGCTATGCCAGCGATTAGGGACCTTCTTGGTGGGCTGAGACTGGGAATGGAAACTCAGCATTTCCTCATAGGGGACGAGCATGGGGGATGAGGAGACATTTGAGAACTTGGAAGAGAAAGCTTTCCCTTCAAAAAGGAACCAGTCAGAGCAGTGAAGAAAGGCAGGCTCCACAGCCTCTTGCTGTCTTCCAGCAGTCCGAAGGCATCTGTTATTGAGATCTGTATCAGTCTCATCCAAAGGATCATTTAAAGTCCCACACATTCCATACCAAAGGCAAGGAGAGAGCCCACCCAGGTCTGACAATTTTCACAGATTCCCTTCTGTCCACATATTCTAATGACCTGATTAGCAATTCTACAGTATTTAATTTGTACCCTGGGTAATTTACTGTCAGCCAGAGGAGCCATCAGCTTGAAAAATGGCACCAAAATTAAAAACCAATAGTGAAGTTTCAGTTGGAATGAGCTCTCCTGGCACAATGAAGAAAGCAGGATTAGCTAGAGTAGATGATAGGTGGAGTTTGCAAGTGGCAAACGGTTTCCGCCCTAACATGCTGCTAGGATCGGAAACTCTAACCTTGCTGAACTGTAGGAAACTGGAAGCCAAGTAGAAAATGGAGAACAAACTGTGACCTGGTCTAGTTGGACAGTTATATGAAGCAGAGAATGTTGCCCACCCCCTGGCTCCTTGTGATGGTTTTAAGGGTGTCTGGAAATTCTGTGATATAAAGTCCAATCCCCCTCCTCTTGAACATATATGCTGGCCTTCCCCAAGGGAAAGAGGGACATAGTGAAAGCGATACTCCACCTTTCTTGGAAGGTCAGAGCTGGCATAGGAATAGTACCCCTGCCATGAGCAGCCATGTTGGGGAGCCATTTGGAGAGACCACAAAAAGACAGAGAAAAAGCTCAGGGCTCCAGTTGCTTCTCCCTAGATCTGTTGGAGCTGTTCTAGCCTAGGAACCAGACACAAGAAGGAAGAAGCCTTTGAGATGTTCCAGACCTGCCATCAAGTCACCGTAGCCTAAGGCTACCTCCTCCAGAGGACTGCCTGGCTGACTTTAATCCATCTTCAGATTACCCAGCAGCCCCAATGACTGTCAGAGTTTATAGCCACTATTTTGTGAGTCATTCAATCCACCTGTTGCTGTGCCTTGGGGCCATGTGAACCTCATAGGGAGCACTTGTCAAAGGCACCCAGTCCGCAGGCAGAAAGACCACCTGCCTACCTACTGCCTTTCACTAACTGTCCTGGGACTGGGTGAATGTCCTGGACTTACCAGAGTGAATCCACCCACATATACACTCTGCCCCTTTCTAGAATCTACTGCCATCCATGTGCCAGGAACAGATTATCTTTCGCAGAGGCATTCCTTATTTGAAGAAACACAGGGCCTTAGTCCCACTTAGAAAAGATCATGCTGGGGCTGGAGAGTTTCCTGAAGAGTTGAGCATTTGTGTGACTCTTGCAGGAGATCCAAATTTGGTTCTTAGCACTCACATCAGGCAGCTCACAACTGCCTAGAACTTGCTCCAGAGAGTCTACACTACCCTCTTCCGGACCCCAAGGGCATCTGCACTTATATGCAAGTATCCACACAGAGAGATGCACAAACAGATACATAAATTAAAATTAGTAAAGTTAAATTATTTAAAAAGGAAAGAGAAAAGTTCATGGCCAAGGCTCTGTGCTGGAACCCCCTAGCCCCTAGGATACCCCTTTGGATCTCAAGGCAGTCTCATAAAGAGGTAGAAACAGTGGTGGAGCCATGACAGCATCCTACAGAAGTTGGCACAGAGTACCAGAAAGTTCCATTCTTTGCCCTGTACCTACACATTCACCAGAATGTTCTTGGCTGGGAGCCCTGCTACCTTCTCGCACGTCTGGAGAGTATCTCATAGCCTTCCAGAAATCTTTCCTATTGAGGTCTTCCTACTGGTTTCAGCAATTTGACATCTATCTAGGACACTGATTCAAAGAGCTGTCCCCTTAGTCTTACCTGCTGCTCCAATCCAAACTCAATGAGAGAGAGCACACTGCCCCAGGGAGCCCTTCAAAGCTGTTACCCATTGTCCATGTATTTTGTTCAGTCCAATGACTTTGGTATGGAACTTAACCAGAGGTAGGCTTTGCAAATGACCTTTATTGATCAGTTATATAATATTACATAGAATTACTGAGAATAAAAGTCTGAGCTGGGAAGTGATGGCACATGACTTTAATCCCAGCACTCAGGAGGTAGAGGCAGGCAGATCTCTGCATTCCAGGCCACCCTGGTCTACAGAAGGAGTTTCAGGACAGCCTGGGCTACACAGAGAAACCCTGTCTTGAAAAATTGGAGGGAAAAGGTCTGTATTTTGTCTAGACTATGTCTTTCTGTCACTACATAAACCATATACCCACTCCTTGGGGACACAAGCAAAGTTTACTTAGCTTCCAAACAGGTTCCTAAAATGTTCATTTTTTTTTTCAGTTCTCAGACCCTTGAAGCAGTGACCATTTGTTACCTCATATAGAAGCCCTTCCCTCTTACCCTGAAATACCTTCCAACCCACCCACCCCCACCCCCCAACCCCCGCCCCATGAACCTTTGCCTCTCTTCACCCGCGCTTTCCTACTGGTTGCTGAAGCTATTTTGCCTGCTGGAAGTGAACTGGATGTATAGGAATTATCAGTCCCCTGGAAACAGCTCAAAGGAATCACTGACATAGACTATACTTGGAAACCTCTGTTTTACATTGTTTCCCCCAAAGAATGTGTGTGTGTGTATGTGTGTGTGTGTGTGTGTGTGTGTGTGTGTGTGTGTGTCTGTATGTCCTCAAGGGCATGTCTATGGGGCTTACTCCACATTACTTTGGAATCTTGAGGGTTAGAATGTCAACAAAGTAATTTAGTGGGGCCCCCACTAGGCCCCCAGCAGTTACCAGAGGTCTCTGGCTTGCTCCTTCAGACTTCTTCTTATTTGTTTTTTTGAAAGTGGGGTCTCATGTAACCCAGACTGGCCTTGACTAGTTCTATACCTAGAGATGACCTTGAACTCCCAATTCTCCTGCTTCTGTCTCCAGAGTACTGAGATTCCAGCTATGCACCACCATAATCTGTTTATGCAACACTGGGTGGGGAACACAGGGCTTTGCTTCATGCATGCTAAGCAAATAAGATCCCCCCAGCCTCCTCCTGCAGCCATCTTTAGCTGTCTCTCCTGACACCCACAATTCCCCTGTTGCTGTTTTGTCTCTGCCTTGCTCCTGGAAAACTCAAACTAAGATATCGTGATTGCTCTCTCCGTCTGGACAGCAGTGACCTGGATGGGATCTGCTGCAAGAGTCTCTCCCCTGCAGCAGAAGCAGCATTACAAAGCTTGGGAAGCTCCGGGGTCTCATACTTTACCATGGAGAATTCTTTGCCTGTGACTGGTTCCCTTGGCAGGTTTTTTCTTTACACCTTTGCTACAATTGGTTGCATGCAAATTAGCTAAGCCAGATATGTCTATCCTAGTTACAATTCATACACCAACCACTAGCCCTGCTGGCTATATGATTGCTGTGGATATGCAAATTAAGCAACACTAATTTGTTGATGCTGATAAGATGCTGGACTCAGGCTGCCCTCCTGCATGGTGCTGATAAGGCACAGAAACTAAAACGAAATTCATGTGCTCACATAGTGACCATCCTAGCACACCAAGGAGCCAGACACACTAGCTGAGAAACTGTGACAGTTGAGACTGTCTGGGGGCCTGGTGGTATTTCCTGCTTTTCTATCAGTTGGTTGCATGTCAGATCACACCTAGGCCTGACAGAACCCTACTGAACAAGAGACCTCATCCCACAGTGTCTCACCACTACCTCCCAAATATGCCATTTGACACACTCACAAAATGCCTCCTCCTACCTCAGCGCCTTTGTGGCAAGCCTTCAAACTGATAGAATGGGAATTGTCACTGTCATCTTTGGTACATTTCTATTTAACTCCTGAGGGTTTAGAAATTGCCTCTGGCCTACTGCTCAATGGGTCTAGAGCTACATACATGCTGCCTGGATATCACCTACATATATTTTGGGGGGCTCAGGATATACCACCTTTAAATATGACTGCAAAAAAAAAGCAGGATATACCACCCCAAAACATCCCTCTTTAGAATATTGATTATTTTGAGCTGGTTATTTTGAGAAACTGCAAATACAGAAATAGCTCTGTAAAGCCTCAGTTCTACAAAGGCAAATTTCATTAGTGAAAGTGCCTGCATCAGGGGAAAAAAAAAGGCTTCCCACCTCTAGGAGACTTGGATCTGTATATCAAGCCAACCTTAGAAAGTGGTCACTGCCTATTGTCTCAGCTACTTAGGTAAAAGGATCACTTGACCAAGGAGTTTAGAGACACCTGAACGACACAGCAAGCAAGACTCCATATAGTAAGAGGTGTGTTTATATGTACATGTGTGTGTGTGTGTGTAAGTGCACACAGTCTCATATGTATGCAGATGTCCTCTCAGACAGAAGAGGGCTTTGAACTCCTAGAACTGCAGTTACAGGTGGTTGTAAACCAAATTATGTGGATGCTGGGAACTGAACTTGGGTTCTCTGCACACCTAACCACTGGGCCATCTTGCTGACTTCTGTTTAAAAAACAAACAAACAAAAAAAAGTATTTCAAACCTTTATTCTTTGTACATATCCTCCCTCATCCTCCCATAATTTGTTTCTATCACTTGTAGAAGCCCCTAGGCTCCCACTCCTTCCTGTGGCAGAGGATGCTGGATGAGTTTCAGTCCTCTGGCCTTCTCTGACGCTTGCGTGTTTTTTGTTTTTTGTCTTTTTTTTGTGGGACTTGTATGTGTACTTACAGTAATTAAAGGGGGTTTTCATCTGTTAATCAGTTTTACATCCATTTAATGCAGAGTCCAGTCAAAAGCCCCAAGAAAAGTAGTGAGGAGCTACTGTCCCTCTTCCGGAGCCCTCCTCATACTGCTGTGATTACATTTCAGGGTGGCAGTGTTTGGGTCAGCCTGGGCATTGCCCCCTCTGCCCAGGATAATAAGGGAACGGGTTCTGCAGGCTCACTCCCACCTCTGCCTCAGCCTGTTTGCAACTGTGGATTTTTCTTAGATCCTGACCTTGGCTTTAAGCAGCCCAGCTGTTTTTGATTACAAAAGCAGAGCTGGGGGTGGGCAGCAAGGTCAGGTTCACGCAGGAACCTCCTCAGTGGAGGCCCTGACAGAGCTGTGCACACAACATTTCAGTGCCTCAGATGGGTTTATTCAAAGTTCATAATTACCCTGAAATCTCTTAAAATGAAAACATGATTGAAGAATTAAACCTGGTAAACAAATTAGTCAGAAAGAAAACCTCCGCATAGCAAATGACAAAATCCAAAGAGCCAAGCCAGCAAATGAATGGGCTTGCACTATAATTGGCAGCCTGGGCTGTTGAAGACTCCCAGGTCCTGGCAAAAGCAGGACTGGGGAGCAGCCAGCTCCCCAGGAGAAAAGGAGGCCAGACCTGGGGTGTTGGAGCTTTGTGGCCAGTCAGGTAGCCACCGCCTGGGGAGGGACATGGCTGAGGGCCTGAAGTCTGAGCAGCTGGCATGGGAGATGCGGCAGCAGCTGGCTCCACTGCTACCCACATCCAGGTGCTGTGATCCTGGCTTTGGCAGAGACTGGTGAGGTGAATGGGGGAGGCCTGGCCCTGACTATCCCAGCTGAAGCTGGAAGTAGTTTTCACGCATCTCCTGCCAACTTTCCTCCCCTAACCTTCCTTCCACTCTTTTTTTGTCTTTCCTGAGGACCCCAGTCCTGATTCATGCTCATATCCACCCCTGCTACTCCCTCTCTCATCCCCTCCCCACCCCTTCTCTGATTCATACCTGTATTCTTAGAAACTGCTTCTCTACACTCAGAACACACACTCTCCCCACCCCACACCCCTCTGAATGAGAACAATGCTCTAGATGCCATTGCTGTGTGAACACCCACCCCAAGCCAGGTATAATGGCACATACCTGTAATCCCAGCAATTCCAGAACCCTTGAGGCTAGATCACCAAGCAGATCAGGAGTTCAAAGCCAAGCTCATCTAAATCTCAGGTTCCAGGCCATCCTGAACACCATGAGATTCTATCTCAAACAAACAAATAAAACACCCCAAAACTGAGAAGCAAAGCAGGAGAGATGGCTTCGCAGTTAAGAACACTTACTGATCTATTCTAAGGAACTGACTTTGGATCCCCACAGTGCCTCATTGGCTCAGAAATACCTCTAATTCTAGATCTACGGGATCCTTCTTTGACCTCCTTGGGCATCTGCACACACTCACATGGACATAGAGAGACCAGCAAATCATAAAAAAAAGTAAGTCCTTTTTTAAAAAAAGCTTGTTAGCACCCACTATTCAAGCCCACAGATTCCCTGGCTTTGGCCTCATCATGAAAGCCCCTTCTCTAGGGCTGATTAGACAGCCAGGGCTGGAATTATCCAGAACCCTCTTTGCCCTGGTCAGCTAGGCCTTGCTGCCTGTCACTGGGACCTTAGCTAGAGCTGTTGGTCAGAACATATTGCATGATCTCCCCGTGTAGCCTGGCTTTTCTCCTAGTATAGCAGCCCAGAGTGGACACCCAGAGTTTTCTAACTGTCCCAGCTATCTTAACAAGATCATTGACAAATCCAACTCCACCTCCGGTATCCAGAGGAGGATGAAAGGTGACTTCAAAGTTAGGTGTACATGCTAACCCCTGGAAGCCCTGCATATGTAACTTGGATGCAAAGCAGGCTCTTTGCATTTGATCCCCCCGGGCAGTGAAGAATAAGTCAGGGAGGGAGAGCCTTTGCTGGTAAGGATTTTGATGCATAGATTCTCTTGGATTATCAGATTTGGCCATAATTCCTGGACAATTATCCTTGATGAGACACTCTTGTCAGCCTCTTTCTGGGGAAAGGAGCTGTCTTAGTATAGATGTCTTTGGCTACCAGACTATTGAGACAATGGGCCTTAAGAAATGGAAATTTTCCTCCCAGGAATCTCCTGCTGGGAGAGGGAAAAGACTGAAGCCGGGTGCCAGCCAGAGGAGGACCTTGTCTCCTGGAAAGAGGTTTCACAGCTTTCTGACAACTTGTCAGACCACTGGAGAGACTGAGGCTGGGGGGAGGTGGAGAGCACACCTTGGCCAGGACTACTTAATGATGCATATCCTTTACCCTCTATTCAAAGCTCATCCTCTTATCCGGACCCTGAGCATGGGCCTCTTTTTTCTACTTCTTAACATGATTATATAGAAGAAACCTCCTCTCTCACTGGTTATTCTTTTTTGTTTTGATTTTTTGAGATAGGATTTCTTCTGTGCAGCATTGGCTGTCCTGGAACTACCTCTTTAGACCAGGGTGGCCTCAAACTCAGAAATCTGCCTGCCTCTGCCTCTGCCTCTGCCT
>NC_045030.1:6546858-6551144 GCF_008632895.1 Mastomys coucha | reverse complement strand
CCCCAAAAAAAATGATAGCCGGCTAGAGCCAGGCTCTAAGCCTAACAACCTTTGGTAACAAGGAAACATAGAAAAGCATCTATTCCTCCCAAATATGGTACCAACAGACCAAAGAAAAGATTCTACCCAGCCGGGCGGTGGTGCACGCCTTTAATCCCAGCACTTGGGAGGCAGAGGCAGGTGGATTTCTGAGTTCGAGGCCAGCCTGGTCTACAAAGTTGAGTTCCAGGACAGCCAGGGCTATTAAGAAAAACCCTATCTCAAAAAAAAAAAAAAAAATTCCACCCAAGTCCAGCATGGTGGACCAATGAATTTATTGGGGTTACTTATAAGAACACGAGTGACTCATCCCCCCACCCCGTGACAAAAGTCACCATGGTTAACAAGTAATAAAAACTGCACAACTGGAGTCCCTCCTCAGTCAGTCTCCTACTCTATGTACTCTAACACACAGGCATGCACACACAAGCTTGGGCAGCTGGGAGACAGGAGAGAGTGGTAAGTGGAGTCTCAAATAAGGGTCTGGGGTGACCTTCCCCTACCCTGCTTTCTTTGAGGGAGTGCCATTAGCTCAACTGCTCCAGATTTAGCTCTCACTGTATAGTTCATTGCCATAGCTGCAGCACAAGGAAGTCTCTAAGTTCTACATGTGTGTGTGCGTGCGTGTGTGTATATAATTTATTTTTATTTTATGTACATTGGTGCTTTGTTTACATGTACATCTGTGTGAGGGTGTCAGATCCTCTAGAGCTGGAGTTACAGGCAGTGGTGAGCCACCATGTGGGTGCTGGAAATTGAACCCAGATCCTCTGGAAGAGCAGCCAGTGCTCTTGGCTGCTGAGCCATCTCTCCAGCCAGTTCTACCCTCTCAGACAGTGGGTTGAACCCCACATAGAGTTACACACTGAATGTGAGGTTGTGAAAAATTTGGCAATGGTACAAGTTTTCTGAACGCACAACAGCCAAGAATAAATGAAACACGAAACAAAGAACCCAAGGTGCTCCTGGCACTCTTCCCTACCCTGTATTATGAGATTTGCCGGGAGCTTTTGGATCTGAACCCACAACAAGCACCCTCTGCACTGTGCATGCACTTTATATACAAAAGGTTCTGCTCTTATCAAAGCATAGTGGTTTAATTATAGAAAACAAAGACTTCCAATATTTCCCTACTACTGCCATTCCTCATATAAGCATCAATTAGTATATCTTTAGATTATACTGGCTTAGATGTTTGGTTTTATTATTTTTCTGTGTGTGTATAGTATGTGCATGTATGCGCCTGCGCCTCTGGAGGCCTGAGTTGTGCATTAGTTACTTTTCTATTGCCATGATGAAACCCCATGACCAAGGCAACTTAAAGAAGGAAGGGCTTATTTGGGCTTCCAGGGCCAGAGGGTTAGAGACTACCATGGTGTGGCAGAGGCAGCAGGTGGCAGGCTCATTAACAGGAGTAGGAAGCTGAGAGCTCCCATTTTGGACCAGAAGCATGAAGGAGAGTGAGGTAACTTGAAATGCACAAGTCTTTAAGTTTTCAAAGTCTCCCTCCAGTGACATTTCCTCCAACAAGGCCACACTTCCTAAGCCTCCCCAGTGTCACCAAGTATTTAATACAAGCCAAGTATTCAAATGCCAGAAACTGTGGGGACATCTCACTGAAACCACTATAGGGGGTCTTCTTGCATTTGCTCTCCATCCTAGTTTTGTTGGTGTTTGTGGTCCCCCCTCCCCCGCCAATGTATTTATTTGTGTTTGAGTGTATGCAAATATGTGTGCTCAGGTGTTTGTATCTGTAAACACACACAGAGGACAAAAGACAATGTTGTGTGTCCTCCTCTGTCTTTCTCTGCCTATCCCCTTGAGGTAGCATCTCTACCTGAACCTGGGGTTCCAATTTTTTTGCCAGACTAGGAGCCAGCCAGTGCCAGTGAGCCTCTTGCCTCTGTTTACACCTGTTCAGAGCTGTATGGAAGCCCAGCTTGCTACCTGTATGTTGGCCTCTAATGTCTAATCCTCAGGATTTTAAAGTGAACTCTGTAACCATTAAGCTATCCCTTCAGCCACTCTGCCTGTTTTTTGAAATGGAGTCTCTCACTAAGCCTAGAGCTCACTCACTAGACCACAGGGGGTGAGCTCTGCCAATCAACTTATCTCTCCACACTTCACCCCTCCCACCTAGGACTGACAAAGAAGCCAGCATGCCCAGCTTTTGCACTGATGCTGGGGATCCAAACTTAGGTTCTTATGCTTGTGTGACAGGCACTACCAACTGGCTTTTGTTGTTGGTTTAATTACTGTTTTCAGGGCTGGCAAGATGGCTCAGTGGGTCACAATCTAGTGGTGTGTGTTTGATCTTCAGACCCCATGCAAAGGTGAATGTCTACAAGGTTGTCCTCCATGTGGTGTGGCACGTGCACCCCACCACCACCAAAAATAGTGATATTTTAATTGATGTTTGGGTTGATACTTTGAGTTTCATTTTTAAAATAAGTGAATTTTGGCTTTGGACAGAATTTGCAACAATTTCTGAAGTAGCTCCAAGCATACTTTTACTCTTTCCTACTACATATATATGTGAAAATGGTGTTCTTGGCGTCAACTATATAGTCAAAATTTAATTTTTAATGTAAAAATAAATAGCACATCCATCTCACTAGTCTAATTTGCTTCCATCTTTAATAAATAGTAACATGATATGTACACCAAGGATTTGTTTTAAAATAACTTGTTTATTATTCATCAGTAACTGTTTGATGTGTGTGGCTATTTTATATACCTATGCACCCAAGGCCACGTAGCAATTTCTCAGGCAAAATGATGAGTGGAAAAAGCTTAAGCAGCCTTGCTGAGGCCATTAGGACAGCCTTCTCTGCTGAATGATGGTTATGGGCATGGCATACCCAGAGGAAATAGCCACACCAAGACGGACACAAAAAGGAAAGAGAAGAGGCAAAATGGCCCAGTGACCCCCAAGTCTATCTCTGAGTTCTTGTCATGAGCCTTAGGTATAAATGGAGAGGGACTGGAGTGTGTAGCTAGGGGTATTGTGAGTAGCAGGTTTCTGGCCTGCCCTCTCTGTTCTTGCTTCAGCTTCGTCCCTAACGTCTAAGGCACCTCTAATGGTGCGCACTCCTCCTTGGATTACTGAGCTTCTCTGCTGTTTCAAGCTTTCAGTCCTATACACAGGTCTTTCAGCTCTGGGAAGTGCCCTTCTCTGTTTGCCTACCAAACAAACTATTGCTCAAATATCTCTCTAGAAAGCCTTCTGGCTCCTCTGATCCTGGGCGGTGCTGTTCTCTCTCCACCTGTCACCTCAGTGCTTTGTGTTGTCATTGCTTTCTGTCCTATTTTTAACAGAATGATATGTACACACACACAGCACCTGGAATGAAGAGGATGCTGTATGCCTAACAACCAGGACACACAACACTCAGCAGATATAAAAAACTCAATATTAGAATCTTCCGCAGCTTCCCTCTTCTGCATGAGAATTCAGAAACATCTATACTAGAAACACCCGTGCCTGCCTGGACAGTGTCACACGCCTGTACTTTTGGCACTCAAGAGGTAGAGGCAGGAGAATCTGAGTTGGAGACAACCAGCCTGGGATACACAGTAAGATCCTATCTCAAAAGACAAATAATGGTGGCCAGAGAGCAGGCTTAGAGCTGTAAGTGCTTTCCCAGTGGACCTGAACTGTAGCCTTGTTTCTCAGCCTTTGCTCCAATTGTCACCTTGAAGAAGATTCTCTGATCACTCTATTCAATACTGTCACTTCCCTAGCAGCTCACTGTCCCCTCCCTCTGCCCTTCTGTCTTTTTCCTTTTTCTATAGCAATTCTCTAATATTTATTATGCTGTCTCCTGTCTGTGTCCCTGGGCCCCTACAGTGCAAGTTTAGATAGTGGTAGGAGTTTTGGTCTGTTCCATATTGGCTCCTAGCACCTAAGGTCCCACTGCTGTAGAAAGAACCATTCCCAGCTGGGCAGTGTTGGCCTACACCTTTAATCCCAGCACTTGGGAAGCAGAGGCAGGTGGAGTTTTGAGTTCGAGGCCAGCCTGATCTTCTACAAAGTAAGTACCAGGACAGCCAGGGCTATACAGAGAAACCCTGTCTCGGGGGGGGGAAAAAAAAAAAAAAAAAAAGCCACTCCTTGAACCCTTGCTGTAGTAAAAGCTTTATAGCTGCTATGTAGGTATGGTGAAGCTTGTCTATCATCCCAGCATGGAAGGGAGCAGGAGGTGAAAATCGAAAGTTTGAGGCCAGTCTGGGCTACTTCAGACAAG
>NC_045030.1:6534095-6546848 GCF_008632895.1 Mastomys coucha | reverse complement strand
AGTTAGAGGCCAACCTGATCTACAGAGTGAGTTCCAGGACAGCCTGGGCTACAAACCCTATGGGTGGCAAGGTGGGGGTGGGGTTAGGGGTAAGGGATGGTGAACAAGCAGTTACCAGATGACTCCATTTATCTATTTCCCTAGAACAGGTAGGAGTAGAGGGGCTCCCTCCTCCCTAGTATTGTTCACCCGAATATTTTGTATCTCTGAACAGCTGTCTTCCTCTGGCAAAGGATATGACCCTACCAGGCGAACTATGTATGGCCTTTAGCAGGAGGGACCAGAGTCCCAGAAGCAGACTAATGGAGCTCAGTAGCCTATAGGGAGCAGGGAGGCCTCCCGGTCCCGTGTGCTTCAACCACATTTTCTTTCTCATTGGGGAGTGCAGCTGCCCTGCCCACCGAAGCTCTCACTCAGACCCTAAGGAAAATACTTCAGGCTCTTCAGGTAAGCCCTCACAGGAGTGCCTACCCTTGACAAAAAAAAAAAAAAAAAAAAAAAAGAGGCGGGGGGTGGTGGAGTGGAGATTATCCCAGCCTTTCTTGGGCCAAGGTCTGGGAGACTCAGCAGGATCTGCATCTAATTAGAGCCCAGAGGCAGGCAGCCTGTGTTTGCTGGCGCATCCTTCCTTTACAAACAGACTGGGATTCACATTTTCTGTTTTTGTGGGTTTTTTTCCTTTTCTATCTTTTGTTTTGTTTTTCGGTTCCACTCCCCCACCCCCCAGAGAAGCTCACATGGAACCTGCTGGGTTTCGCCAGCCTGGCCTGCTGCAGTACACCGAGCACCACTGGAGCTAACCTCCCTAGCTGCTGATTCAGTAAACAAATGGGTCCCTGCCTAGCCACCGCTTGCCTTGCTGGCTCGGCTAGGGAACAAACCCGGAAGGAATGGCAAGGACTCCAGGGTGGTGTGTGTGTGTGTGTGTGGGGGGGGACTTGAAGGGATGGTGGCACATCAAAGGGGTCCCCTCAGGCCAAGCCCATGGAAGGTGCTTTGATCTCCTCATTACAGCTATTCATCCTGGGTCCAGTCTGAGACAAAAGGAATACCCTGAAGGGGCAGCCTTGGAGGGCAAGCCCTACTCTGGCTTTTCTCTGTGGGTAACTGAGGCAGGGAAGAGATCCCCTGAGCCCTAGGCAGGCCCTAGCTGACCAAGACCCAGAGAACTGCCAATAAGGAGAACAGTATCTTCTGGAATGAGACCTGGCCAGTGAAAAAGTGGAGGTTAGACCTGAAAGCAGCAGCCAGTGCCAGAGGAGAAAGTCCCCTGTGACTTTGAGCCGTCGTCCCTTAACAACACCTTAGTGAGAACTGCGCTCCTTTTGCGCCAGATATTGTGCTCATTATTTCCAGTATCAGCCAGAACTCCACCCATTCGCCCTGTTTACAGACCGGGAGACCGGCGCATAGAGATGAAGTACACTGCCATTCAGAACCGGTGGGCTGGGAAGCTTCAATACTTCCGCTTCCTCTCATTTTCTTCCTTTCCCTGCTCCGTGTTGAGTTGTGTTGAGAGGTGAACAATAAACCCATCACTCAGCCAGAGCGAGGGCCCGCTGCTCTTTTCGTTTCTCTTCGCAGTTTCCCTTGGCTCCCTAAGAGATCAAAGTTCTGAGAGGTGTGGAGTGGAAGTTGTTTGGAGAGCAGAGGGGCAAAGGTGTGGAAATGAAGGCCACTGGAGCCTTCTAGCTGGAGAAGGCTTGACAAACTGCTCTGTTGGGACTTTGGTGGGTCTCATGAGCCATCCAATAGGATATAGTGTTCATACTCCTCACCCCTAGACTTTCCACACAGGCCGGGTTAGGTAGAGTCAGGAAAACTTTTAGAAAGGACATTTCTGTCAAGGCAACAGTCAGTCCCAGTCCAGACCACAGTCCCCTGGGTGCGGGGATCAGGAATTGAAAGACCTGAGGTGTTGGGGGAGGAGGATGCAGAAAAAGGGCAGAGGCCAAAGGAGGGGTGTAGAGAAGGCAGGCCAGCGCTGGGGAGGCCCTGCCCCCATCCCCACCGGTTGGGGGAGGGAGACCCTGACCACATCAGGAGTGTGTGGTGAGGAAATGAGGCCTCCTCAAGAACGAGCTGCAAATGAGAACCGTATGGAATCTCCAGATCCCCAAGGAACACAGGGAAAGAATACAGTGGCGGTGGCCTCCATGGGAGCCTTATCGTCTCTACTGAAGTTAACCAGTCAGGAAGGTCTGCTTTCCATCTCCACAGCCTAGGAGCCTGGGGCAGGGAGCCCTGGGAGGTGAAGTACTTCTCAGTAGGTCCGTGATCTGAGAAGGGAGTCCACGAGAGGGGGATGCCCCAACCTACCAGGCCGTGGGAAGGTCCTGTGGCATGGGGTACCATCGATTTTCTCAAGTACCCAGAAAAGCCATTGTTCTTTTGTCCTGTGGCTGCTCTGCTCTGGGAGCTGAGGGAGGCCACTGCAAACCTCCTGGACAGATTAGGGTCAGGAAAAAGAGCCCGCTCCCTTAGTGCAGTAAATATCAGGAATGGAGATCTCAAAGAGCTCAGTTCTCCCCTAAAATGCAGGGAGAATGGAAAGGAGTCTGACAGAGAGGCCTGAGCCCTGGTGGGGACTCAGCCCCAGGTGCTCAGGCTTCAGGCTCGGCTGTTGACCTTTAGGATAATTAATGTGCTGCCTCCTGCTGCGGCAGCCCTCTGAGGTCAGATTTCAGGAGATCAAGCGCTCAGAGCACAGGGTGGTGCAGCCTGAGAATCCTGCGAAAGCAGGCACCCATTTTAAGGTCTCACAGGCCTCTATTCCCTCAGTGTCGGGGCGGCATTAGAGCCTGCATCACAGCTTCTCCTCACCCTCTTGGACATGGCCTTCTTGAGATTTTCTGGTTCTTTTTCTAGAGGATTTTAATGGAGAAAGGTGAGAGATTTAAGAAGGACCCTTCTTGTAATACCCTTCTTCTGGACAGAACACATGGTGTCACAGGTATTGTAGGGCATGGGTCCTAAAAACCAGGCCTTGTCCCCAGATCTGTCTCTACTAAACCATACAGGCTCTGCGATCGATCAGTGCTCTCTTTTTTCAAAGTGATGGGAGTTACACTAGTGTCCAGAATGGTCTTGAAGATTCGCTGACAAAATTAAATTCTCTGGAGGAAAGCACATGCCTTTCCTTTCTCTCTTCCTTCCCTATCCTGGGTCATCTCTGAGGAGACTTGGACACTGACGGCTAGAAGAGAGACGAGTTAGCATTTCAGGACAGACTTAACTCCAGAGGTTTACACAGCTGAGATTCCAGAGGTAGACAGTCTAAGGCTGTCCGGTCATCAGGGACGTGAGCTTTCTACATTTCTAAACCCTCTGACTTTCCTCAAGGTCCCAAGTTGGCAGCCAGGGCACTAACGCTGCTCCAAGCAGGACAGGTTTAGGAAGAAAAGGGAAAGGGACAAATGGGACCCCTCTTGGCTGAATGAGCCCCTTTGGAGACTTGCCTTTCTCTAGCATGGAGCACTTCTAAGCCTCAAGAGGGACTGGAAATGTCTGAAGATGATGCTTGCCACTAACAAAAGCAAGAAAAGCAGAAAATGCAGAGCTGATGTCCAGAGCTTCAGCGGTAGCATTGTCTCCATACTGATGACAGATGTCCCCTTTCTTCAAGGCTCATCACCCAGTGGACTTCCCTGACTCCTCTTCAATGCTCCCCATAGCCTAGCAACAAACAGGCCCGCAGGTAAGCACATGCTCTGATTGGCCAGTGATTGATACTTCCTGGCAAAGTGGGTTTTTTTTTTTTTGTTGGTTTGTTTGTTTGGTTGGTTGGTCGGTTTTGGTTTTTTGAGACAGGGTTTCTCTGTATAGCCCTGGCTGTCCTGGAACTCACTCTGTAGACCAGGCTGGCCTTGAACTCAGGAATCCGCCTGCCTCTGCCTCCCAAGTGCTGGGATTAAAGGCGTATGCCACCACTGCCCTGCTCTTCCCGGCAAATGTTTTAAATATCATAGGTGGTTACAAACACAAATAAAGGCACCTAGTAACTGTTCAGAAAGAGGAAAAAGGAATTGACAGCTCACAGGGCATAGAACGCTTCTACTGAGCAAGGCTGATCTGCTTTCTGGGATAAAAATGATCTAGCCAAATGTGCTGGTAGGCACCATGATCCCAGCCCTAGAGCAACTAAGACAGGAGGGTTGTGAGCTCCAGGCCAGCCTGATCTATATTGAGAACATGACTAAAATAAACAAATAAAAAAGAAACTTAAAACTGGGCAGTCTGGCCATGCCTGAGCATATGGACTAAGAATCCCCCCCAAACCAAAGAGAGACCAACTTGTGCTCTTCTCTTGGGCATACTCTGGGACCCTGACAGTCCAGAATTCCCTGTCAGACAGACCTCGGCCCACTACTGGTGCCTATTTAAGCCTCCTTTCCTGCTACTGTAACAAAATACTCGACACTGGATAATTTATAAGCCTCAGATGTTTATTCATTTATTTCTAAAACTGTGGTTCTAGAAGCCGGGATGTCCACTATTAAGGCACCTGCTGATTTCAGTATGTGGCATGTACTGCTTTAGTATTTGTTTACTTATTCTATGTGTGACAGAGAGCATGTGCTTGCCATGGTGTACGTGTGGAGGTCAGAGGACAATGTGTGGGTGTCAGTTCTGTCCTTTGTCCAAATAGTTCTGCGGGCTCAGGCTCAGACCATCAGGCTCTGTGCAGATGCTTTTATCTACCGAACCACTG
This sequence comes from Mastomys coucha, assembly GCF_008632895.1. Classification (NCBI taxonomy): domain Eukaryota; kingdom Metazoa; phylum Chordata; class Mammalia; order Rodentia; family Muridae; genus Mastomys; species Mastomys coucha. The sequence goes on along the minus strand of NC_045030.1, from coordinate 6,542,137 downwards.
CCTAGTGCTAACCCTACACACACACACACACACACACACACACACACACACACACACGTCTTTTATAAGGGCACAAATCCCATTCATGAGGGATCTCTCTCTCCCCTTGTGACTCAATCACTTGCAGACCCAGCCTCCTAATATTAACACATGGACAAAGAAACTTTAACGGAATAATTTGGGAGGAAGGTCAGAGTAGTGGGCATGAGAATTCTGTTGTCAGGGGCAGGGCTGGCTAGGGGTAAGACGGCCCAGAGTGCAGATGAAGACAAAAGCAGATGGACTGGGGGTGGGATACACATGTTAGCACATAAAGCCCCTTTTGGTGTCATCAGAAGAAAAGGAAAAGAAAATGGGAGCCTGTTAGCTAGCATTTCAATACTTCAGACTGAAACAAACTCTGGGGAATTAAAAATCTAAATTCATACCTGGCCTTCCCTATCAGGCATGCTCATGGGCATATTCTAAGAAACAGCCTGCAAGCTCCATTTTCATTGTTAAATATTTACAGATATGGTGTGTGGGCCTCTGTGTGTACACTTGTCCTAGATTCCCATAAAGTGAGGGGCGATCAATAGTAAGCTTGGGCTCTGCCTCTTTGAGAAGAGGATTATTGGAGCACAGCACACCAGGATAGAGCCAGCCAGCTGGAATTCTCAGGAGGTAAGCCTGGGCAACTCCTGTCCAACCACTCCAGCTCTTTCTGCCCAGGCTGTACCTTCCTGCCTGTTGTAGAGACCCTGAGTTCCTCGGAGTAGTAATGAAGCAGGAATGTGGCTTTTGAGAGTCAGGCTGTGTGGGCTGGAGAGATGGAAAGTAGGTAATGGCCCTTGCTGCCAAGCCTGAAGACCTGAATTGGATCTTTGGGACTCACATGATAAAGGGAAAAAAAAACAACTGCTGACTATCCTTGGAACACAAACACACACACACTATAACTACAATATTTTTAAAGTCAGGTTACATGTTGAGGTAGCACCCTTGCTGGTGACATCTATTGAGCATGTTATAGGTGGAGGGTGAAGTCACTGGCAGAGCAATAGCTGCCACTCACAGTGGAAGGTGTGTGTGTGTGGGGGGGGTGCCAACTGGGAGTGCCCACCATCAGGGCCACATTACAGCTACACTTGGGAGAGTGCTGCACATGACAGGTACCATGGCAGGCAGATGGAAAGGAAGCATTCCACCACATACAGGAAGCACCCACCACCACCCTGTTGATGGCGGGGAGGTCAGTTGCTTCTGGACCAGCTTCAAGCCCACCCTTTCCTTTCAAGACCTACAGCAAGGAGCTATTTCTTCCACTTTCCTGGGCTATGACTGACAAAACACAGGCATGTGACAATAATTGGGACGGACTTGACTTGTTCCTGGTGCTCACCCACAGCCTGCAAGTAACCTCCACTCCCCTGGGCTTCCCAAGTGCAACTGCTTCTTTCTCCTGCCAATCTCTAAGCTTCTCCTTCTCTAGAACCAGGTCTTATTCGTTGAGCTTGGGTTTCTGGAAGCAGAAGATCCTAACTGAGATGTGGCCCATAAAGTGTGCTCTCTGTCTCCCAGGGACTAAGGATCGCTCCCCAAGTATATTTGTGCACACACAAACAGGGTTTATAAGAGTGGCTGATAGGCTGTGATCTAGCTAGTCCAACAATGCCTGCCTCTCGGAAAGGCCAAAAAACCTGGTAGTGGTTTTTAGTCCATGAGGTTGGATGTCTCAGCTAGTGTTCAGTCTGTGTTGGAATTCCAGAGAAGTAGGTTCTAATACCCATAAAAGAATGCCTCAGCAACAGAGTAGATGAACTCGCCATCCAGACTGAGAGCGAGCAGGAAAAAAGCCAAAAGCTTCCTTTTTTTTTAAGATTCATTTGTTTTATGTATGTGAGTACACTGTCACTGTCTTCAGACACACCAGAGAGGGCATGCAATCCCATAACAGATGGTTGTGAGCCACCATGTGGTTGCTGGGAATTGAACTCAGGACCTCTGGAAGAGCAGCCAGTGTTCTTAAAGACTGAACCATCTCTCCAGCCCAGCTTCCTTCTTCTATGTCCTTTAATATGGGCAGCTGCCAGAAGGTGTGGAATTTGGGATTTTTTTTTTTTAAACCTGTAACAATCCGATCAAAGAAATCCCCCCAGGGATGCCCAGCTGCTTTGAATAGTTGATTCTAGATGTAATCAAGTTGACAACATTCTTCAGAGAGTCCCTACATTCTATGCATTTCCCAATAAATGCCCAGATTGGCTTCTAGTGTCATACAGGAGACTGCAGTTTAGTATGTATATCCAACTACCATTTTAAATTTTTTTTTTTTTTTTTTGGTTTTTCGAGACAGGGTTTCTCTGTGTAGCCCTGGCTGTCCTAGAACTCACTCTGTAGACCAGGCTGGCCTCGAACTCAGAAATCCACCTGCCTCTGCTTCCCAAGTGCTGGGATCAAAGGCATGCGCCACCACTGCCCGGCTTAAATTTTTTTTTAAACAAAAATCTCATTTTATTAACTTTAGCAAATGCTGGGGATGTAACTCAGTGACAGAGGATGTGCCTAGAATGCTCTAGACCCTTGGTTTCATCCTCAGTACCACAGGGTGGGCCATGTTCCAACCCCCTTTTATGTCTTTAAAGAAATGAAGTCAGAAAAACAGAAGAGAGGAGAGTGGGAAGGATGTAGGGAAGGAGGGAGGAAGAGAGAGAGAGACAGAGAGAGAGAGCCCATTCCTAAAAGACACTATCTTAGGATTTGTATTGTTGTGATAAGACATTGAGAGCATTAGCAACTTGGGGAGGAAAGGGTTTACTTGGCTTACACTCCCACGTGACAATCCATCACTGAGGGAAGTAAATGCAAGAGCTCAAGTCGAGAACCTGGAGGCGGGGACGGGAAGGACTGCTGCTTACAGTCTTGCTCTCTATGGCCTGCTCAGTTTGTTTTCTTACACAATCCAGGCCCACTCACCCTGGGCTGGCACCGCCCACAGTGGGTTGGGCCTTCCACATCCTTCCTTAATCAACAAAATGCCCCACATGCTTGGCCATAGGGCAACTTGAGGTTTTCTCAGTTAAGGGTCCCTCTTCCCAAATAGCTCCAGGTTGTATCAAGTTGACTTAAAAAGTAGCCAGCAGACACTTTACCAACATCCCAAACAGCATCCATGTCCTCTCTTATCCTCTTGAGCAGCAGGCACTGACCCTTTCCTTGGAGCATTTTCTCTGTTGGGGATTACATATTTACTTATAAAGCCCTTTGTTCTCTGAGATTTTGCTCTGTGTCTGCCTCCTGCTCAAGTGCATAAAGCTTTCTTGTTAGATGAAGAAATGAAGTTTTTAAAGAGATGAGACCCAATGGAAAGTTTAAGATTTTTTTTGTTTGTTTGTTTGTTTTTGTTTTTTGTTTTTTGTTTTTTTTGGTTTTTGGTTTTTCAAGACAGGGTTCTTCTGTGTAGCCCTGGCTGTCCTGGAACTCACTCTGTAGACCAGGCTGGCCTCGAACTCAGAAATCCGCCTGCCTCTGCCTCCCAAGTGCTGGGATTATAGGCATGCGCCACCACTGGCCGGCCAAGTTTAAGATTTTTGCAGAGGGATGAGCCAAGCTTCTTGGTGCTCATAAGCCAAACCTAATTATTAGTTGGGATTCTATCTCCAGAAAGACAATAACCAAGACTCAGGCAACATTGCCCTGACCCCAACTGTGTCCTCAACCTCTCTGGCTGTCTCCATTTTAAAAGCTGGGTGATGGCATTTCCTGCGGCTTGATGGTAAGTACACAGACCCAGTACAGTGATGGAGTCTAAAGATCAGAAATTCAGACAAGGACTGCACATCTGCTTCTTCACATCTGAGACCTAAGCTGGAAGACTCGGAGGCTGGAGGCTGGGGGCTGGAGGGTCATAGTAGGTCACTGAGTAGAGCCTGAATTTATCTTCCCATGACTCCATGGACTGTGTGCTGGGACTCTTTGGATTTGCCTACAGCCTGGGTCCTACGGAACACTCCAGCCTCTCAGGCATGGCCTGTGAAGCAGAGGCCATGGAGGAACACTGCTGACTAGCTTGCTCCCACAGCTTGCTCAGCCTGCTTTCTTATACAACTGATGATCACCTGCCCAGGAGTGGCACCGCCTACGTCAATCATTAATCAACAAAATGCTCCACAGGCTTGCCTACAGGCTGATCTGATAGACCAATTTTCTCAATTATGGGTCCTTCTTTTCAAAATACTGTAACTTGTATCAAGTTGAAAAAATTTACCAGCACAGAGAACGACTTGAGCTGTGCCTGTTCATAAGTGAATGCTGTAGTTCTACAAGAGCTTTTATATTTGGAGAAAATGAAATCTGTCCTGTGTCCAATACCAGGGTGCATCCCCAGGCCTTGTCTACTCTTTCTTGGCTCTGCTTTGTGAGTATGTTTTCTGGCTGCCATCTCCACTCAGCAATGGAAAGTAGTAGAAGAAGAATGGAGGACTGAAGGAAAGACCAAGCCAGGGTATCTCTTCTCTTCATTTTCTGCCTCAGCCCTGCACCTCCTCTGGGACTCTAAATCGCCATGGTCAGAGACAGAACATCTTCAGCCTTGGCTGTCAGAATGCGACAACCTCTGGGCCGTGGTGGTGCATGCCTTTAATCCCAGGACTCGGAAGGCAGAGGCAGGTGGATCTATGTGAGTTCAGATCCAGCCTAGTCTACAGAGTGAGTTCCACGATAGCCAGAGCTCTACAGACTTCTTGTCTTGAAAAATCAAAGCCAAGCCAACCAACCAATCAACCAAGAAACAAACCAAAAACCCTCAGAGTACAGCAACCTAGCTCTTTCCCAGGTCCCTCTGGCCTTGTGGGTCAGCCTGTGCAGCTGTGGCTCACCTTCTTGCAGCTATCTCATCTCCAGTTTCACTTGTTTTTCCATCACATGTGTAAATAATTTTGTGCACCATATTCCAGCTGTTCAACACACCTATGCCTGGAGCTAGCATATCACCCCTGGAGTCCCAGCCAGGTAGGAAGGGAGCTTGGACAACTGAGTAAGAAAACCATAGCAAAGGAAAAGGCCACTGAAGGTTGTAGCATGTATCTGTAATTTCAGCACTAGGGCTAGCCTGGGTTACATAGTGAATGAAAGCCCATCTTTTTTTTTTTTTTTTTTTTTTTTTTTTTTTTTTGTTTTTTTCGAGACAGGGTTTCTCTGTGTAGCCCTGGCTGTCCTGGAACTCACTCTGTAGACCAGGCTGGCCTCGAACTCAAAAATCCACCTGCCTCTGCCTCCCAAGTGCTGGGATCAAAGGCGTGCGCCACCACCGCCCTGCCCGAAAGCCCATCTTTTATATTTATTTCAAAGCAGGAGCCATCTCAACAGCCCCCAAATGCTGGCTTCATAGGACAGTTTATGGTCATCTCTCACAGTTGGCTGGCTTCAGCTGGAAGCTTTCCTGCTAAGTCTCTTGTTTACATTCAGGTGTTCTCTGCAGCTGTACTTATGCAAGACTTAGTGAAGCTGAACATCTAAGATGGAGCACCCACAAGGCTGTGAGTTCCTGTTGGTTGCTAGCTGGCAAGGAATCCTAAGATGTTGCCTTAGAGCAATGGTTCTCAGCCTTCCTTACGCTGCTGCCCTTTAATCTCATGTTGTGGTGATCCCCAACCATAAAATGATTTTTGTTGCGACTTCACCACTGTTAATTTGCTACTGTTATGAATCATGGCATGAATATCTGTATTTTCCAATGGTCTTAGGCAACCCCTATGAAAGGGTCGTTTGACTCCAAAGGGGTCAAGACCCCACAGGGTGAGAACCACTGACTTACAGTACATGTCCATCAGTGTTTAGTTGCTGTGGCAAAATGACAGGAAATAACTTCAGAGAAAAGAGTTATTTGTTGCTGGGCAGTGGTGGTGCATGCCTTTAATCCCAGCACTTGGGAGGCAGAGGCAGGCGGATTTCTGAGTTCGAGGCCAGCCTGGTCTACAGAGTGAGTTCCAGGACAGCCAGGGCTAAACAGAGAAACCCTGTCTCGAGAGAACCAAAAAAAAAAAAAAAAGAGAGAGACAGAGAGAGAGAGAGAGAGATATTTGTTGAGGTGGAGGGGTGCTGGGTAGGGTGGGAACAGAGACAGATCAAGGGATCTAGGAAAACTCTTATAGGGCATGCTGGGACCCTGCCACCTACAATTTTCATTACTTCATAATAGTCCATTCAATTACAAATTAGTCGGCTGGGCACCGGTGGTGGTGCACGCCTTTAATCCCAGCACTTGGGAGGCAGAGGAAGGTGGATTTCTGAGTTCGAGGCCGGCCATCCTGGTCTACAGAGTGAGTTTCAGGACAGCCAGAGGGCTACACAGAGAAACCCTGTCTTGAAAAACCAAAAAATAAAAATAAAAAAAAAATTACAAATTAGTCAACGAACCAATCCAGGAAGTAGGTTAGAGAGTGCTCATTATTCAATCATGTTGCAAGGTCCTCTGTAAATACTGTTATATTGGGGACCAAGCCCTCACCCAATACAAAGAGTCTTTGGGAGATATTTGAGACTGGAACCATGAAAGAGTGGTTTTGACAATGCCTATGTAGACTTTGTATAGCATGGTAGCTGGGTTTTAAGAGGGAGGGCCTCAAGAGCAAGAACTCTAAAGTTGCCCAGAGAGGATACCTGGGTAGGACCTGCAAGGCTTTCTGTGAGCTTGCTCTGAAAGTCCACAGAATGACTTCTGCCCTGTTCTATCAGATAGAACCCTCCTAGAACTCACCAAGATTCAAAGGGATGAGGAAATGCTGGTTTCTACTCCGCTGAAGGAGAAGCAGGCACATTGTGTGTCTAGTTACAATAATCTTTTTGTTGTAGTGTTTTTGTTTAGATGTGTGTTTATTTATTTGTTTGGATGTAGGGTTTCTCGGTATAGTCTCAGTTGTCCTGGAACTCAACATAATGTCTTATACCTCATTTCATCAGTAGATGACAACCTAACATTTAACTTAGAAACTTTGGAGGACTTAGACCTGTCATTTTGGAGGAAGGACTAGAGGATGAGGAGGAGGAACTGGAAGCTATCAGGAAAAATGTTTCTATTCCATGCCTGCCTTGAAAGGTATGCTTTTAGGTTTTTTTGTTTGTTGTTGTTTTCTTCTCTACCTCTCTTGGTAGCTGCCACAATTTTCACCCAACCTGTCCAGTGTTTTTCTATTCAATTCTAATTAAATGGTCCTTAGCATAATTAATTAATTAAAAACCTACAAGTACCAGGGTTTGATGTTTGATGATACTAACTTCCACTCAAAAAGTGTCTATAATACTGAATGACCTGGGCAGAGTCTTCATAATATGTTGTCCAGGGGTCCAAAGTCACTCAGAGCCAGTCAACAAACACTGAGGAATCTGCCAGTGTGTCAGAGGCATTCTATTAGACCTTCGGAGTGGGTTTTGATAAAAGAAGAAATAAAAATACCTTCAAGGTGCATATGAGGTGAATTTCAAGGCCACCATAAGACTATTCGGCTATGGCCAAGTGGAATGGAACAATAAGGAAGAAGCAGGGAAAGGAGGGAAAGAGAAAACTGATGCCATGGGACATTGTTGGACAAAGTATGGAGGGAAGTATGTGCTTCAAAAAAAGCCACACCTGTATCTTAGTCACTGTTCTGTTGCTGTGAAGAGACCCCACAACCAAGACAACTCTTATAAAAGGAAACATTTAACTGGGAGCTTTTTTCCAGCTTGAGAGGGTCAGTCCATTATTGTCATGGTAGGAAGCAGATAGGCATGGTATTTGGGCAGTAGCTGAGACCTTTACATCCTGATCTGCAAGGTAGAGAGACACTGAGCCTACTGTGGGCTTTTGAACCCCCAACGCCCATTGCAGTGGCATACTGCCTCCAACAAGTCTACCTCGACTCTAGCAATCCTTCCCAAACAGTTTATCAACTGCAGGTTTATATAAAAGCCTATGGGGGGGGGGAACTTTCATTCAAACTACTACAGCCTGTGCAGAAGATTCTGCAGAATGACTCATTAGAACTCCAGGCCTAGCCGGGCGTTGGTGGCTCACACCTTTAATT
>NC_045030.1:6531344-6533552 GCF_008632895.1 Mastomys coucha | reverse complement strand
CATGTCTGTATCTGGTTTACTATCCCGTTAACTATCAGGCAAAACCTGTGAAACATATTGCCACTAGCTTTCACAAAACCAGATTTGATCCTTGTATCAGATAATACTTTAAATTGTTAGCAGAAATTCACCCCACACACATACCTCCACTTTGCTGTAGACCACCTTCTTGGTGTCCCCACCAATGCATCTGGTGAATGCATTGATTTTTAAGACTTTCTTTTGTTCTATGACTATTAAAAAAAAAAATCCATGTACCTCCTTCCATGGTGGAGCATGTCACTCAGGACAGTCCAAATCTGTGTTCCCAGGCTATGGGCACACCCACTGGGCTCAGAATAAAGCATCACTTACTCCCTTTGGACTGAGGGTTGTGTTTTGTATCGACAAAGCAGACAGCGGGGAAATGAACTGTAGAAAAAGACAGGCTTCACTAGCATGGAGAATGCAGACAAGTGTTAACACCAACACACTGTTGTGCCAACAGGAATCTCAGGAATTACCCAGCCCCAAACTGTTAACCTCTGCAGGGTCACTGTCAGCTAGAGAAACATCCAGACCTGAGGCTCGCCTCTGACTTCTGAGTTTGGTTTCTCTCTAAACATTAAGCAAGTATGATGTAATGCAGGCAAAGAACACTGTAATTAGTCAACCTTTCCAAGGGGCAGCATTGCTTCTTTTTATTTATTTATTTATTTTTCCAATCCTGCCAAGGCCTGAACCTAGGACCTCACACGTGCTGATCAAGCATTCTACCACTGACCAACACCTTCCAGCTATAATCTCTCTTCTTCTTTTATGGAATCCAAGTCAGTTCACCTCCCTGGGGGATCTTGGCAGATCAAGTCTCCTCTTCCAGTCCCTCCCACTCCCCTGCATTCCCAGGCTGCTATTTCCACCTCCCAAATGCTGGGATTGCACGTGTACATCACCAAGCCCATTTATGAGATGCTAGGGATCAAACCCAGGGCTTTGTGCCTAATTACTAATTACTTGGGAGGTTAAAACAGGAAAATCAGAAGTTCAAGCTCATCTTTGACTACATAGTAAGTTCAAGGCCAGCCTGAATACATGAAACCCAGCACTTGGAAGCAGGTGGATTTCTGTGTTCCAGGCCAGCCTGGTCTACAGAGTGAGTTCCAGGACAGCCAGGGCTATACAGAGAAGCCCTGTCTCAAAAAACAAAACAAACAAACAAAAAAAGAACTGGAGACATGTATCAGCATTTAAGATGCTTACTGCTCTTGTGAGAGAACCAGGGTTCCATCCCCAGCACTCACATAGTGGCCTATAACTCCAGATCCAAAGGAAGAAATATCTGCTTTTGGCCTCTCCAGGCTCCTGCACAAACATGGCGCACATAAACTCACATAGGCACATACTCATATCCATACAAAAAGAGTGCATAAATAAGTAATTTTATAAAAAATCCTCATAAGTAGCATTCTAGTTTTATTCTGTTATTGTGATAAAACATTGACCAAATACAACATAAGGCGAACAGTGTTTAGTTCAGCTTACTATAAGTCTGTCATTTAAGTAAGTCAGGTCAAGAATTCAAGTAGGAACTTGAAGCAGAAATCATAGATGAAGGGTGTTAAGCTTAGCTAGCTTTCTTGCACAAACCAGGATCACCTGCCTAAGGATGGTGCCATCCACAGTTGGCTGGGCCGTCTTACATCAATTAACAATAGAAACAATCTCGCACAGAATTGTTCAAAGGATAATCTGATTGGACAATTCCTCAATTGTGATTTCCTTCTCAGAAAACTGTAAGCTCTCTTAAGTTGACAGTTAAGGCTAACTAGGAGAGGTAGTGAGGACAAAAATGACCCCAAAATATCAAATGTCTCCAGTAACAAAGACAGGAATAATTATTCACTGCCCACTTTCCCAGTGAAATTTCAGGGCAATTTCTCCAATCCCTAAAGCAAATTCTTTCAGGGGCTGGAGGTGGCTCCCTGGGTAAAAATACTTGTTGTCCCTGAGTTAAAATCCCTAGTGCCCATGGGGATGAGGGGAGAGTGCCACCAACATGGCCACACACACATGCCTGTAATCCCAGTACTTAGAAGCAGAGACAACAGGGTCCCAGGAGCTGGAGGGTCAGGCAGCTTAGCTGAAGCACTGAGCTTCAGGTTTAGTGGGAGACTCTGTCTGTCTCAAAGGCAGAAAGTAATAGAAGAAGACACTGAACATCTTCCTTGG
>NC_045030.1:6529501-6531173 GCF_008632895.1 Mastomys coucha | reverse complement strand
AGGTCAATGGGCATGATCAGAATGTGGAGAAAACAGGAACGCATGCAGGGCGATGGCAAGCGGCCATTTTTCCAGCCAGCCAGTCCTGTTGCTGTTGCTCTCTGTGTCTGTTCGTTTGCATAAAGGATCTGCTTTTCCAAATGTGATGTTTAAACTGCAACAGAGCGAAAGCAAAATAAACAGAGAATGGTCGGCTGAGGGCCTGCACTTTCTAGGCCCCGGTTACAAAGTAAAATTAGATAGCTGGTAGCCAGGGCTAGGAGATTTATTTTGGTCTGAAGTCAACCCACAGATTAACAATATTGGCAAGAACTGTATAGGAGAGGAAAATATTTTGGACAAGGCTGCATATGTTGTAGATACAAGTGTCTCCTTCTGCACAGTGGCCAAGGTTAAAAAGAATGAGAGAGAGGAACTGTTCCTGGGAACACTCACTGCCCCCTGTGTGTTGCCAAATCATGCCATCTTGGATTGGTTGCCCCTTACACTGTATGAACAAGTAAAAGCGAACAGGAAAGTACACCCCAGATATGATTTAAAACAACAACAAAAGAGAGAGGGCCTGGTCATTCTCTCCCCTGACCCTTATCCTTCCAAGGCCCACATTCCATTCAAAGAGTAATTTCCAGGCAGTAGCTATTTCCGGATTCTCAAGGGCTTGTCAAGAGCGGCATCAGACAAAATTATCCCAAATTGGAGATAGGCAAAGGAGATTATTGGGTGTTCTTTTGGGTGCTTACACTTTTGATTGATTTCCTGTGGCTAGCCCGGTTCACAGGCCCTGCCCCCACACAGCCAGGATCAGAGGGTAACTTTGTGAGTTTTTTTCATCTGCTAGTAGAAATGGAAATAATTTCTAACCAGCCATCTCACTCATCTATTAAATTAGATAGAAATACAATTCTCATGCCAACTAGTTTTGACATCTTGTAGGTTCTCCTCGTGAATTAATGAGTAAAATCAAATCCTTGGCATATGATTGTTTTAATTTGAACAAGTTTTTTTTTCATTATTACACTTTTCTCTCTTGTGTGCATGTGTGTATGTGTGTGCATATGTGTGTGGGCGTGTGCAGGCATGTGTGTGGAAGGGTATCTGTATGCATGTATATGGATGTGTGCGTGCATGTATGTATGTGTGTGTATACTTGTTGTCCCTGACATGCATGAGTGGGGGTGTGCATGTATATATGTGTGTGTGTGCATGCTGAGCTCACCTCAGAGGTCAGAGAACAATTTTCAGGTATTCGGTTCTTTCCTTCTAGTCTGTGGGTTCCAGGGATTGAACTCAGGTTCTAAGCCTTGACAGCAGGCACTTTAATCCACAAAGGCATCTCGCTGGACTAAGAGAACCCAGTTTTTTAACCTCTCAGAGACTCTAACCAAGAAGCACTTGTGTATGTTGACATGGCATTTTCTTCTGGCATCCTTGCCACAACTGAATTCTCTGGCCCATGCCCCATACTCCTTGAGGTGAATCCCCAACACAGACCTACAGGCACTCCTGGCCCCTTTATGAGGATGGCTGCAGATGAGACCCTTGCCTGTGTCATTACCTACACACACCACTGAATTGTACTGAGTCTCTGAGGAACCATCACAGGGGTCAAAAAGTGTGCAGGACACACAGCAGTCCCAAACTCTCTTCTCTAAATGTTTGTGAGCTCCAGCAA
>NC_045030.1:6527312-6528718 GCF_008632895.1 Mastomys coucha | reverse complement strand
CGGCGTGTGCCACCACCGCCCGGCTTGTTTTTTTTTAACTTCTAAAAATTACATATATTTATTTCTGTAGGGAGGGAGTGGGTGTAAAAATGTGCACACGCCACACACACAGGTGGAGGTCAGAGGACAACTTTTTTGATTTGTTTTGTTTTTCAAGGGAGGACAACTTTTAAGAGTGGGTTCTCTCCTCCCTCCATGTGTGTCCCAGACCTTCAAACTCAGGTCATCAGGCTTGGCGACATGTACCCATTGAGCCATCTTGCTTGCCTGAGCCTGCCCTTTGAAAAGAGCAGGGGAGAACATTGCTCTACTGGGAGCTATGATCAACATACACCAAAGACTTCTCTCTCACAAGGTCTGAGCTCACATGTTGGAATAAATACCAGGAACAGGTAAATCCCGAGCCTAGAGAGACCTAGAAGCCTCTTATCCCCTCCACATACCTGGCCTCACTCCTCAGTAGCGGCTTGTGAGGAAAGAAACTTACCAGCCCTGTTTACCAAAAAAACAAAAAAACAAAACAAAACAAAACAAAAACCCCATGAAAGCCAGACCCAGAGAGGGAAAATGGCCTAGCCCTGAGCCTGCAGGGGAGCTAGCTCTGCTAGCTTCATTCTGAGCACACTGCCCTACAGTTCCCTTTCCTGCACCACACCCCTGCAGACTGTGCAGAATTTGAAAGGGAACGGGAGCAACCTCCATCTTTACCACAGTCCCGCATTTCTGTGTACTCCCTGATTGATCGCTTCATTGGATCCCACTGAAGGAGACGAGAAAGAAAGACAGGAGAAGGTCTTCCAGGGCCTTCAAGATGTCAACCATCAAGGATGTTGTATACTCCAAGAGAAGCTGTTATGTGTACTCACCTCAGATTCACTGACACCTGAGGCCTTTGTTTCAAGGAGGCCCTATGGTTTACTGGACAGGTCTGTTTGTCCGCAGAACTTTTGGTCTAGGGATGTAGCACTTTTGTTTGTTTTAAATGGACTGGGTGTTGAGAAAGGACAAGTCAGGCAGCAGATGAAGTTGGTGGGGGCGGGGGCTGGGGGAAGGGCGGCAATGAGCAAGCATTTCAGTTGAAGGTGTGTGATTACAGGGACTCAAGCTGTGGGTGCTCCTTTGCTGAATGTAAACGTCACAATAAATGTTAATGTAGCATGAGAAAGTGCTGACTTGGGAGAAAGTTTGATCATTTAAAAGAGTTTGTCACAGAGGCTGTGCAGGCGTTCCAGTTACCAGGGACATGGGGGACAGAATCAAGAGAGTGGAGAGAGGTTCAGACTGCATGGAGGGAGCCCTAAGCAGCACAAGTAAAGTCAAGTTCCCTGAAGTATGGCACAGCAGAGATGGCCTGGGGGTGTGGGAAAGTTCCATTCACACCTGTGATGGCTGTATTCACAACGGGG
>NC_045030.1:6524036-6525245 GCF_008632895.1 Mastomys coucha | reverse complement strand
ATAGTGTATGTGTGTCTTATTGTTTCTACTGCTGTAATACAAGGGCAAGTTGGATAGGAAAGGGTTCATTCATCTTACCCTTCCACATTGTAGTCCATCACGCAGGAAGTCAGGACAGGAACTCAAACCAGGTAAGGACCTGGAGGCAGGAGCTGATGCAGAAGCCATGGAGGAATGCTGCTTACTGACTTGCTCATCATGACTTGCTCAACCTGCTTTCTTATAAGCCAGGACTACCAGCCAGGGGGGTGGGGGGCACCCAGGATTGGCTGGGTCCTTCCTCATTATCACTAATTGAGAAAATGCCTTACAGTTGGATCTCATGGAGACATTTACTCGATTGAGGTTCCCTCCTTTCAGTTGACTCTAGTTTATGTCAAGTTGACATGACTAGCCAGCACAGTGTATGTGTGTGTGTTATGTGTGAGTGTGGCCACACACTCTGCCGTGATGTGTGTGTAAAAGTCAGGACAACCTCAGATGTCAGTCCAGCCTTCTACCTTGTTTGGAAACAGGGTCTCATCTTTTGCCACTCTGTTTGCCAGGTGTGGCTCGTGAGTCTGTGGATTCTCCTAGCTCTGTCCTTCATCTTCCCACAGGGGCATAGGGATTACAGTCGGATGCTACTGTTTCTATGGCTTCTGAGGATTGGAAGTTGGACTTTCTTACTTGCATGACACTGAACACACTGAAGCTACAGCTTTAGTCCTTTCATGACTTTTGCCTAGATACTCACAGGCTCCCTGCTTCATGGTTGTCACCCCAGCTCCTTGTAGTTACCTTAACTGTCCCACTATCCAGTAATGTCTTAGCCTTGTGTTCAAACCTCACAAGCCCCACCCCTGCTGCTCAGGAGTCTCACAACTTCCTCCCTACATCCCTAGCTCCTCCTTTCCCACCTCAGGGCCTTGACATAGCCACTTAATCTGTAACAAGTATGGCCAGTCTTTCTCCACCCAGAACTCCTGGCCCCTCACCTATGTGAGATCCTCCCTGTGGAATCTATTAGGGTCTTCGCAGTGTGCCTGCCTTGTAGGACAGTTTTGGGGGGTTTCTATGAAGTGAGTGGACTCAAGAACAGCCAAAGAAGGCCAGCAAGATGGTTCCGTGTGTAAAAAAGCACTTGCCATCAAGTCTGATGACCCATGTGGCGAAAACAGAGAACCAGCCCCTGCTAGTTGTCTTTAAACGTCCACTGGACCACTGGTG
>NC_045030.1:6517399-6523046 GCF_008632895.1 Mastomys coucha | reverse complement strand
CCCCCCAAAAAAACCCCAAAAAAACAAAAAAAACAAAGAGTGGGCCAGTGGTGGTACATGCCTTTAATTGCAGCACTTCGGAGGCAGAGGCAGCCAGATCTTTGTGAGTTGGAGGCCAGCCTGGTCTACAGACAGAGTTCCAGGTTAGACAGAGAATACAGAGAAGCCTTGTCCCATGGGGGTGGGGGTGGGGGAGTGAGGTGGAGAGTAGTAAAGGCAGACAGCCATTTTGATCTCTAACCTCCCCATGCTTGTGAAACAATGTGCACACACACACACACACACACACACACACACACACACTTCAAGAACAGTTTAACAGCTACCATCTTCTGAGTGTCCACTACAATCCAGGCACCAAATTAGAATTGTAGTACCTTCTGGGAATCTACTCCTTCTGATTGTCCAGAGACTGAGCTTGGCAATCTCCACTTAGAATGAAGGCACACAAATGGCAAGTCGTGTCTCACAGGCAATAGGTGGCAGAGCTTGGGACACTGTGCTATGGGCTCATCTCTTTCTCTTGTTATATCCCGAGCTCAGGCTGAGGCCAGCATCTTTTGTTTGTTTGTTTGTTTTTGTTTTTTTTTCCGAGACAGGGTTTCTCTGTGTAGCCCTGGCTGTCCTAGAACTCACTCTGTAGACCAGGCTGGCCTTGAACTCAGAAATCCACCTGCCTCTGCCTCCCAAGTGCTGGAATTAAAGGTGTGCGCCACCACTGCCCCGCATGAGGCCAGCATCTTGATCCCTGCACCCTGTGACAACAAATACCATCTGGTGGGTGGCCTCAAAATGACAGGACTCCATTGTTTTCTATCCTAAAGACTGGAAGTCCAGGTTCAAGGCTCCAACAGATTTCACATCTGGTCAGCGTTTTCTCTTTCACAGATGGTGCCTTCTAAGGTGTCCCCACATGGCAGGGACAAGACAGGGACAAACCAGCTCCCTCGGGCCTCTTCCATAAGGGCACTAATGTGACCTAATGGCCTCCCCAGGGCCCCACCTCTTTACCACTGGGGATTAGAGGGACACAAACAATCAGGGTGTCACAGCCAGTAATGGGTGAGCAAGAGAGCATTTACCAGTGAAGCCTCCTGGGGCACCTGGCTGGGGAAGCCCAGCCTTCACTCTTCCTACCTTAAGGCTTAGAGATCAGTACAAGCCACCGATGGCATTTTCCAAACCATGGCTGGAAAGTATCAGCCAGCTCTTCTCTTGAACCCTGGCAGCCATGTGATAGCTTCAAGCAACAAGGTAGAAATGAGGCTAGGTGACCTCCAAGGTCCTCCCACAATCCCCAGCTCTGGTGAAAGGGGAGGGGGTACATTTAGGAAAGAATTGTTTCTAAAAATGTGTAAGGAAGAGAAAGAGGAGAATAAGGAAGAGGGGGAGTGTGGGGGAATGAGACGGGTGCTTCTAAGATGTGTGAAGACTAAGCCGGCCGACCGTGGAGAATTGCTTTGCTCTGTGCAGTCCCAGCTGGTGTAGAATTTGCTCTGTACACCAGACTGAGCTAGAACTTGTGATGATCCTCCTGCCTCAGCCTCCCAAGTGCTGGGGTCAAGCCTGTACTCTTGGCCTTGAATGTAGCTTGTCCCCACGTTTAAATAAATAAAAACAAGCATAATTAGCTAGGATGCGTGCCCTATGAGGTAACTGCTTCTAAAGCTAGTTGTGGTGGGCATGGGCTTGGAATTCCAGTACTGAAGCAGTAGAGAGGCCAGAGGGACAGTTCATCCCCAGCCACACTATGAGTTCATGGCTAGTCTGTGCTCCCCATGACCTTGCTTCAAAAGAAATAAGGGGGTGGAGAGGAAGTGGGAGTGGAAGGGAGGGACAAAGGGGGAGGGGAAAGGGAAGGGAAGAGAGAAGGGAAAGGAGAGGACAGAGGAGGAAAGGGAGAAAAGCTTACTTTTGGAAGATAAGGTTGAAACTAACAATAACAAACAAAAAAACACTATTAGTGATAAAATCAGCCTGTTACCAAGGCCAACACTAGTTCATCCAGGCCTTTGCCGATCTAGAGCTGTTCTGCCGTAAGCTCTTTGGGCCTAGTCAATGTCTCCATCTTGAAAGACCTGTCTGCGAAATCACCCAATATGGGTGCCTGGATAGAGTTCAATAAGAAAGCTCCTTTGGGCATGTGCTGGGTCCTGGATTCCAGCCTCAACACCAAGAGTCGGGGGAAATCACCCAGTCTGTGTTCTAAACTTTTATAAATGCCCTTCCCTTACACAGAGACATTACAGTGTGCCCTTGTAGGGGTGGGAGGTACCGTCCCTGACTCCAGTGGTTCTGACAAACTTAGCTCTGCGTCACTGACAAGTTTCTCTGATGGTTTTTGTTGTTGCTGCTGTTAGGTTTTGACAGTCCATAGACCACAGTACTGTCTTGAACAAAGGTTCTCATTTTAGATTTTATTTGTCCATTCAGCAACAAGTAGCTACATGTGGCTATTTAAATTAATTACACGGAGATAAAATGCCCTATTGAGTTCTTTTGGTTACATCAGCCATATGGAAAGTACCCTATATGCTAACTGTGGCTAGCACTGGTTAGCACAATCACATGATGCTTTTACCCCACAGTAAGTTCCTCCGGGCAGCATTGTTCTCCTTGAGGAGAGGGAGCTGTTTGCTTAGGAGCATGACTGTCCCAGAAGAAGACTCCTGCAATGCAGTCTAAGTAGCTACAAGACAGGTCACCATGCTGCCTCTGGCTGTCCAGCCTGCAGTAGCACCCATTTTCTATTTTCAGAACTCACTGTGGCCTCCAGGACTCTATAACCAAATCTCCTGGATCCCTGTCATCCCCCAGGTTGGGAAGAAGTTTGAGAGTACCAAGGTTCCTGGATCTTGCTGTGTGACCAGGCTGGCCTGATCTCACAGAGATCTGTCTGCCTCTGCATCTTAAATTCTGGGATTACAGGCATGTACCACCACACCCAGCTGGAGAATTTAAAAAAAAAAAAAAATTCGTAGTAACTTCCTGGTTGGGGATGTGTCATTTCGAGTAATTCTGTCCCTAAAAACTTTGGTCTGAGGGAAAGAAATATGTCCCTTCCACCCAGGTCCAAGCAAATCAAACAACTAGCAATCTGCTGGAGAACTTCAAACGTGCTCAGGTCCAATTACACTTCATTTGGGGTGTGAATTGAGGAACTCTGGGGGAGTTGACCAGGGTGGAATGTGTCAGGGTCTATACTGCGGTAATGAACTGAGGTCTTTGTTCCCAGGAGCCTGGCAGCTGACAACTGAGCTATTTCCGGAAGGACAGAGGTGCTCTGAGTCCCCTGCCAGGTGCAGCAAAGTGAGGAGTGGGAACGGGCGGGAAGCTCCAACTGCCACAAAGACATTCTAGGGTGGGCTTGCTTTTCTTCTTCCCTTTGAAAAATCAGAGGCCCAAGAAAGCTGGGAATGTTGGCTGGGAATGTGGTAGAGCATTTACCTACAGAATGGCATCTTCTGGCCACAGTATCATAAATAAATTAGACAGGCATGGCTTCTCACACCTATAATCCCAACTGCTCAGGCAGGAAGACTGTCTCAAGGGTTGAGGCCAGCTTGGGTTACTGAGTGAGATCCTGTTTAAAAACTACTTTAAAAATAAATGAATTTCCAAAGCCAACCAAACACCACCACCAGAGATTTGCCACAATCTAAAATGAACAGTGGGGAAATGGGGACCTGCAGCTTAGGCTCTTGTCATCTTCTAGGGAGAACCACACAATCGGAATTGGGGGAATCTGATACATTATTTCTAACTTGTGGCATAGGTGTCAACCTTGATTCCTGTGGCACAGGGAGAGGTCAGGGAAGGAAGAGCTATTTAACACCAGCCTTGACTGCCTAGTTACTTTCTGTTGTGTTTTAATGACTTGGGGTTTGCTAGCTGGTGAGCATGACTATAATGTACTAGCCTTGGAGACTCTGAGGGCAAGATGGAAGGCTTTAGAACACTCAAGGAAGAAACATTACCGTTCTTCTAGCACCCATTCGTCTCGGAAAGACCTCAGATCTCAGACTAGAGTAAGTAGGAGCTAGTGGACTTCCAGACGGGGCGTGTAAGAGCAAGCCAGAGACCCCAGATCAAATGCTCCTCTCCCCTGCTTGCTGAGACGCTTATTTGCTTATTATCTCATGCCTTCATGTTCCGTTTTCAAATGCAGATGTCTGGAGAAAGGTGACACATTTGCCTCTCGCACCGCACCTCCATACAAAGCAAGTAAGCGCATTCCTGGCAAATGCTTGCCAGGGCAGAGGCAGCTGAGTGAGAC
Organism: Mastomys coucha; assembly: GCF_008632895.1. Lineage (NCBI taxonomy): Eukaryota > Metazoa > Chordata > Mammalia > Rodentia > Muridae > Mastomys > Mastomys coucha. The sequence goes on along the minus strand of NC_045030.1, from coordinate 6,518,770 downwards.
TGCCTGTGAGCTGGGAATAAAAACTGCAGATGCTGGACCTCCCCCTCCCCCCATGCTGGAGTTCTAGGGTGGAGCTCTAGCTTTCAAATCTCCCCAGGTGATGTCAATAGGTACTCAAGCTGCAGCCAAGCTTGGCGGCTCACACTTATAATCCCAGCACTCCGGGAGCTAAGATAAAAGGATTGTGATGAGTTTGAAGCTAACCTTTGCTACAGAGACTGTCTTTCCCTCCTCCCTCTCTCTGTCTCCTTCTCTCTAACACAATCACAAATAGAAATAAACAAAAAGTAAAAACTGCTAAATTGTGAACTCTTTTGAAACAGAAAGAAAAAGGAGGGACTGGACAAAAAAGACAAAACAGGACAGTTCTGGCCCTGCTCGCTGGCCTCATGGTCTGGCTAGGTTTGCTTACCCCATCTGAACTTTGTTTGCTTGTTGGAAATCTGTTAAATGGAGATGATAAACAGAGGCCTTCGGAAGGCTTGTTAAAATAGATTCCCAGGGAGTAAAAAAATAGATTTCCAGGGAGGTGTGTGAAACAGGATCTCTGTGTGTTGGAGGCCAGCCTATTTTATGGCCAGCCAGAACTACTACGGAGACCCTATCTCAACAACAAAAGCTCCCTGAAAAGTAAATAAAATAGATTTTCGGGTCCTATTCTTACCACAAAGATTCTGACAGAATAAGTCTAGAGGAAGAGAGTGAACCTCTAAAATTTGCATATTTTCTGTGGCCCCTGAAAGTGCTGACAATAGAAACCAGGGCTTGAGCTACATCTCAGCTCTTCAAAATCTTAAAATTGAGCCATTAAGATGACTCAGTTGGTAAAAGGAGCCTGCCACCAAGCCAAATCCCTAGGACCCACATGGTGAAAGGAGACACTTCATTCCTAAAAGCTGTCTTTGACTTCCATATGTGTACACACACACACACACACACACACTCTAAATAAATGTTTTTAAAAATAAGAAAAGAAAAAAGAAGAGCTGAGATGACTCAGTGGTTAAAGTACCAGCCACACAAGAATGAGGACTTGAGTTCTGATACTCAAAACCCACATAAAATTCTGTATTATCACCCTACTATTGGGGGGATCAGCCAGAGACAGGCTGAGTCCTAGAGCTCATTGGGAAGCTGACTTAGTCAGATTGATGTTTTCAGTTAGAGACTGTCTCAAAAAATGCCGTGAAGAATGATGAAGAATACCCAAAGACAACCTCCCGCTTGCACCAGAAAGTTTGACACACTGCTACCAACACACACACATACACAAAGAAAAAAGATTCATTTTCTCTATCAGTTAAAGGATTAAAGGGAAGATCCAAAGCACAGGGAGCAGCAGAGAATCCTCAAGCACTGCAGAGAGTCAGT
>NC_045030.1:6513912-6517389 GCF_008632895.1 Mastomys coucha | reverse complement strand
AGTGGAACTCAGGAAGCACAATATCCAATCTCTTCTCAAGAGCTGCAGTTTTTAATGTCTTCCTCCCCTAATTTAAGGTTGATCAGTTTGAAGACAGACAGAATGGTTGATTGGCCCAGGACTATTTGTCCCATGTCCTGAGCAGCTCTTGAACTTGTTGAGCCAGTCCATCAGCAGAGGGCCTGCCCATGGGGGACAAAGACCCGATAAAGCCTCTGTTTTAAGCAGCCAGGCTTTTGTCTCAAGTTAAGAGGGTGAAGAAGTCGGCCATCTTGGAAATTCTCCATCTTTATTACCTAGCCATGGCCCCTCTCTGCTTGCTTACTGGGAGTCTATGTAATTCCTGGTCTTTCAGGTGTGACCAATTAAAGCTGCTGTTTGAAGCAGAAAGGACCACCCCTGGACACATATGCCCTCTTTCCCTTGTTTCTGCCACCCTCTCAAGCCTGGCCTCCTCTCTCAGCCTCTGCACTTCTGCAAAGGTCTGCCTTCTCTCCACCCCACACTTCCTCCTCCTGGCAGGTGCCAGCCAAAATGTCCAAAGTAGCAGCAAAAAGACAATAAAGAGAACCCAGTCATCCTGTATTTGGAGGTAGGAGGGGAGGGCTTTTATGAACCCTAACATTTGTATCCCCCTACCCCACCCCACCCCACCCCTGTCTTTTCAATGATGTGATTTGTGTGGAAGGCTCCCTAGGACAAAGCAAGGGTCAGCGCACATGGGCTTAGGTCTTGTAGACCCTCCATTGAGAAAAAGAGGAATTGATTTCATCTGCTACCTGGGGATGGCTCTCATCCTGAGTGCTACAACCACCCATGGGTCTAGCTGCCCATGGCAAGCCTAGGAGAGAGACTGACTCAGACACTTCAAGGTTGTCTTCTATGAAAATCTTGAGGAATGTTTAACGAAACTGGAACATACCAGATCATTCTGCTTCGCCAGGGCCTTGCTCCTATTTCACCATAGCTGGGATAGATTGCTTTTTTCTTTTACCAGAGCTGGTAGGCTAGGCCCACTTGAAGTGCAACTATATTCAATTACCATTGAGGTCACCTCTTCTATGTGGTGCCAGTTTGAGATTATCTGCTTTTCTAGGCTTTAGGACCTGGGATGATCATAACCTGAAGTTATTGGTTTAGGAGATTTTGTTTGTTTGGGTTCCTTGAAGTAATTTTTTAAAAATTTCATCTTATGTATTTGTAAATCATGTCATTTGTTAAAATGTTGTAAAGAGCTAGGCATGGTAACATACATCTTTTATCCTAACTAGCACCTAGGCAAAGGTGGGTAGATCTCTGTGAGTTCAAGCCAGCCTGGTCTATAAAGTAAGCTCCAGGCCAACCAGAATATGCAGGTGGTAGGTGGATGGATGGCTATGAGTGGATAAATGGAAGATAGCTGGGTAGATAGATGGAGGGACAAATGGATGAGCACATATGTGGGTGGAGGATCAATGGATGGATAGTCAAATGGATGGATGGATGGACTTGTTGTCCACTGTGCTAAGGTACTTCCTCTGTGAATACCCTGATGCTGAGACCAACAGTTCTCAAAGGTTTAGGCCTTAGGTCCTCTTTATTTCTTCCTTTATTATTAAGGATGTCAAAAGCTTTTGCCAGCATTGGTCATATCTCTCAGTATTTCCTACATTAAAGGTGAAAATGGAGGTTGTGGAGAGATAGCTCAATGGTTAAAGAGCACTTGCCATTCTTATAAAAGACCTGGGTTCAATTCAATCCCCAGAACCCACACAAGGGCCCACAAGCATCTATCTAACTTTAGTACCAAGGGGTCCAACGTCCTCTTTTCATTCCCTGGGCAACAGGCACATAGTACCCAGATATGCTTGTAGGCAAAACACTCATATACATAAAACAATCTAAAAAACAAACAAAACACAAAGAAAGAAAAATAAAATGGAAACAGTTTTTAATGTTTGTATATTTGATCCTCTCTTCTGAACTTTGCAGGCCCCCTGTGCTCATATATGCACATAACCACACACAAAAAAAACCCACAAGCATACAATTAAAAGTTAAAAATACATCTTTAGGACCAGAGAGATGGATGGCTCAGTGGGTAAAGGCATAAAGATGACTATATGAAGTTGAGTGCATTTGTGACTGACAGTCTCTAAGATTGCCCATAATCCCCGGCCTTCCATTGAATACCCAGTGGCTGAAAGCAGCAGCCATCTCCTCTCCCTGAGGAGCTCTGAGATAGATGATTGTAGCCCTGGACCACACCTTTTTTACACTCTCCGGAGAGAGTGTTCATATCCAGAGCTACACCCACCCAGCAAGGCTGCTCCTGTTTCAGGCACCCACATAAAACCATGTGAAAGCAAACACATTTGTTACTTTCAGACACTAAATACTGGTATAATTTGTAACCTAACAATAGATCATTAAGGTACATAGTACCATCAACAGCACTCTTTGATTTAAAAAAAAATGTAAATAGGGGTTGGAGAGATGGCTCAGTGGTTAAGGTTAAGAGAACCTGTTGCTCTCCTAGAGGACACTGGTTGTTTCCTAGCATGGAGGTTGGGCCATTCACAGTCACTCCAGCTCCAGGGAGGCTCTGTGAACTCCAGTCAACTAAAGTGGTGGCTCCCACCTCTAATCTCAGCCAGCACTTGGGAGGTGGAGACTGCTGGGGGTTCAAGACCAGACAGAGTTACATAGTGAGTTCCAGGACAGCTTGGGCCACAGAATAAGAGCCTGTCTCAGAAAAGCCAAAACTAAACAACAAACCACAAAAAAATATAAATAAATAAAAAACACTTTATTTTTCCAAACCAAAAAATCTAGAAAGTGGCATAGTTGTACATTTCATAAATCTCTTTGATATCTGGGGTATTTATTTATTTATTTCTATTGCTGTACTGATTCTTTATTTATTTATATATTTATTTATTTCTATTGCTGTACTGAGGCTGAGCCCAGGCTTTGGTTTTGTTACTTTCAGTCACTAAATGTTGGTATAAGTTATAGCATAACAATAGATAACCAAGGTGCATAGTAACCTTCTGGCATCAGTCTAGATTCCAGCTCCTGAATGTTTCCCTTCTTGATTCTAAAAATTACATTTATGGGAGCTAGAGAGATAGCTGAGCAACTAAGAGCACTGTCTCCTCTTCCAGAAGACCCAGGGTTCGATTCAGAACATTCACACGGCCCCTTACAACTATCTGTAATTTCATTCCCAAGGGATGGGACAACTTCTGGTCACCTCTGTGTGGGCCAAGCACACATGGAGTACAGTCATATATGCTGCAGGCAAAACACCCACGCACATAATGTAAATAATACATACATGTTTATGTATGTGTTTGTGTATATGTTTGTGCTCACATGCCCTGGCAGTCAGAAGGTAACTTGTGGAAGATGATTTTCCCCCTCCACCATGTGAGTCCCGTGCATGGAAAGAACTCAGGTCCTCAGGCTTGGTAATATGGAGCATCTTTCCTTTCC
>NC_045030.1:6513177-6513863 GCF_008632895.1 Mastomys coucha | reverse complement strand
TCCCTCCCTCCTTCCCTCCCTCCCTTTCTCTTTCTTTCTTTCTTTCTTTCTTCCTTCCTTTCCTTCTCTCTCTTTCTTTCCTTCTCTTTCTTTCTTTCTTTCTTTCTTTCTTTCTTTCTTTCTTTCTTTCTTTCTTTCTTTCTTTTTTTCTTGACAGCTGCTGGGGCATCCACTAAGTTGTGATTCTGACATATGGCCTTAGATTAATGAGAACCCAGCCTCTCCTAGGTTTGTAATCACAAAAGCCTTTTCAGAGGTCCTGGATCTCAGGGCCCTGACTATCAGAGGGATCCTGGAACCACATCGTGGGAACTACTGACCTAGATAACCAGGACCCCTCCAAAGGCTCTAGATCCTTTACCCACCCACCCACCCCACCCCCGCCCTATTCTATCTTCCTGTTTGAGATCTTTGTTATTTGTTTAATGATTGGGTTGTGACTGGTGCCACCCAGAAGGCATTGTCCCCAGTTAGAAGGCATGATGAACAAGTCCCCAATCTAGCTGTGTGGTCTCCAAGATATTACACAAAAGGGGGAGGATGCCCACCTCGAAGACCTATGGTGAAAGCTGAGCTATATCTGGGATGGGGAGGCCAGAGGACCTTGTTCTACCAAGGAGAGATTCTGGTGTTCCTGTTAGGCCTGTAAGGAATCTTCAGGGATTTTCCCCCTCTCTGTCCCTTTC
>NC_045030.1:6504289-6512951 GCF_008632895.1 Mastomys coucha | reverse complement strand
CCCCGGAAAGTTTACAATGTTTTCAGCCAGGAGAATTGTCCCTGACTAGTCCGTCAGAGAAACGCACGCAGCTGTAGCAAAGACTAAAAATAGTCTCCTCTGTAACCAGAGTCTACCCAAGTCCTTTTCTCTACTCTTGCCTCCTTCTCTGTCCCCACCTTCAGCAGAGGCAGGAAGGTCCTGGGAGGGTGTGAGCCCTCTGGGACCTGCCAGACTCCCCAGCCTTCCCTCCCAAGCAGCACGAGTGTCTGATTCCATTTTGCAGTGCCCTCCACCTTGCCACATCCAATTCCAGAGAGCCTGTATTTCCCCCAGTGGGTGGAAAGCTTGCCCGCTTGGGCTGCAGATTTTTTTGGCACTTTAATGGTTAAAAGAGAAGCTTGGGGTGGGAGGGAGAGCCGCCCGGTGCTATGCGCGCAGGCTCCAGGCGGTGTCCCCAGTGTCGCTCTTTCTCAGTGAGGTAGAAGATGGAATCCGAACGTGAGGGTTCGTCTTTCCAGTTAGCTGTGTTGAGCCACCCAGTTCCAGGAGCTCAGCTCGCCAGAGCCACAGCGTTGTCGCTTGCCTTCCGGGAGGTGGCATTTTTTTTTTTTCAAGCATCCCTGAGGGCCTGACCTGGGAGTTCGATGTGTGGCCTCTTTGCCCTGATATCTTGGGACATGCGCCTGATGAGACCCGCCAGCTCCTGCATTTCAGGGGTAGCTTGTGGTGTCCAGTGACCTTTGCCACTGTGTACTGCTGCAATTTCGAAACAGCAAAGAATAAGGAACTTTGCCAAACCACACAAAACTTCAAACCACACCAGCTCCAACTGGCCACGCCCGGAGAAAGCTGCCTTTATCTGCCCCCCTCTCCTCTTCTGTCTCGAAGTTGACTGGGGTTGGTGAAAACCACGGGAACACTATCCCTCCCACTCATCCTCGAGCCCCCTGAAGATCCTGGATTGTTCTGGAAGCCAAACCCAATCAGGCTTCCAACCAGCTGGGGGATCTGAGAGCCACCTGCCAGGCCCGTCACTTCACAATGAGTTTCCATTGTGTGGCAGAAAGCTGGGTGGATACAAGCCAGCAGAGAGGGAGAAGAGTTGAAAGGTTTGGGTCGCAGAGAGTAGTGAAGGGGAGAGTTGAAAGATTTGAGCCTTGAGGGGAAGGAGCAATCTGCCCAGAGTATGGTGGGGCTCAAAGACTCTACACAACTGTTTTTCTCCAACCCTAAGGACTTTCTGCTCCTCCCCCAGTGGCTTACAGAGCCCCTGGGCTGAGACTGCTGCTCCAAGTCCTGCATTGGATTTTGAAATCCCCCCACCCCCACCCCCAGGGCAATTCGGGGACAAAATTGCCTTTCTCTCCAGATTTTTCTCTGGAAACTTTGGTTTAGTTCGCTTAAGACCAGAGTCTCATGTGGCCCAGGCTGGCCTCAGTCTTGCTACAATGATCCTGAATTTCTAATCCTATTGAGATTACAGGCAAATACAACAGGCTAGCTTCTCTGAAAACTCTTAAATGCCAATCCCACAGCTATGAACAATGTTTATCACTCCTTCTTCAGGTCGATCTTCAAATTTGGTGGCAGAGGGACAGACAGACTAGAAGGCTTCACAAATATAAACAATTAATGGTGAGGTAGTAATACTAGTGTCAATGGTGAGAACCCAGGCATGGGGCTGGGAGAGCCCTTTTGGCAGCTGACATTCTCTCTTCCAGGGAAGCTTGTCACCTTACCCAGGTGTCTGTGGCACCTCTGTGGTGCCAGTCATCACTCTGCAGAGAGGTGGGATCCTTGCTCCCAAACAAGCAAACACCAGTTCAGACTAAGGAAGCAGGTGACCCACAGGAAGTCTTTCAGGTTGCTTTCTGTCCCAGGAACTCTATGTAAAATGATCGACTAGGAGCCAGTAAAATGTAGGGTGGCTCTGCACAAGACTTCCACTCACATCTAGTCCTGGGAGCAAGCAGACATACCCTTCCTTGGAAACTTCCAAGGTCTGCAAGGGGCTTTATAAACAGTGTACTAGGCAACACCAGCTATCTCATGGCATTCCATCAACACCCGGCCCACAAGCGTGGAGGTGTCACCAACTCCCGTAGCTAGAATCCAATTGCAGGGAACAGAAAATGTTTCCAGCTATTTTAAGCAAGAGTAGGAAATTACTCCAGGAAATTAGGTGCTCACAAAATTCCTGGAAGGCCCAAAAGGAACAGTCTCTGAACTCACAAAACACTACCATTGAATTGGTCCCCAAGATTGCCACCCTCTCTGCCACTAGCAGGAAGGTGAGAAGCTGGGGGCGGGGGGGGGGGGGGGGGGGGGGGGGGAAGGTGGGAGCTGCCTCTAAAGATGCAGATTGCATCCTCTAAAGAGATCTAATGATTAGGATCCCAGGTCACCACAGCCTCTCTCAAGAGCCACAAGAGCCTATGGCTCTATCCAAAAGAACCAGTGGCTGAGCAATTGCCAAAATATTGTCACACATAACCCCCTACAACCTCCCCCAGACCACACAATGTGTCCAGCAAGTACAGCCAGAGCAGAAGACAGCCTGCTTCATGCCTTCCTTCAGAACCTCACACAAATGTATCTAATTGTCAAAATTGAATTCTGATCCACAGCCCCAGCTGCAAAGGTGTCTGGGAGATGTAGTTTTTAGATTTCTATCCTTCAGAGTAAGAAGGCTTCATAGGACAGGGTTAGAAAGGAAGTGGAATACCTGGTACCACACCTCCATTTTACAGCTAAGGAAGATGAGGTTCCAAGGAGTTAAGGAATGTACCAGGGTCACATGGCTGGTGAACAGGGTCTTTCAGTTTCTACACTACAAAACCCATACTCTTATGCATTGCACAAAACCAGCAGTTTCAGTGCATTTGGAGCTTTGGCAATCATGGAGCATGTCTTTGCCCAAGAACCCAGAGCAGAGCCACCACACAACACCTGCCACAAGCTCAGAGGCTGGATGGTAGGCAGTGAAATACAACTGAGACCCAAAGACCATAAACAGCTCATGTAAGGTTGCTAGGAGAAGAGATTAAAAAAGGAAACCCAAGATTTCTAATTGCAGCGACTCTCCTTTGCTCCAGGAGTAGTTGGACAGTCAATCACCATCCAGGCCCTGCTGCCACATTCATGGAACCCTCCTTATTTGTCGCCCATCAGAGTTAAAAACTACCAGACAGCTACTCTTCCAGTTGTCTCGGGCTCAACCAATCAGATGCCCCCATCTAAGACCTGGGAGTCAGGGGCCGCTGACACAGAGGCATGAAGAACACAGAGGTCCATTGTGACAGCAGATGGCACTGGGGCAACAGGGACCATCTCCATGTCCACACATGACAATATATGCCGGGGTTTTATAGACTTCACTTAAGCCTTGTCACCCGATTGGCCAGACTTGGCCCACGATCCAGACTGTTTGTTGCATGGCTTCCTTTGTTCCGTCTGCTTTCCAAACCACTCGCCAGCCCTCCTGGTTATTTTTCGAGTTCTCCAAGATCATTTTGATAAAAGTCCTTTTCTGCTTAAATAAGCCAGAATTGCTTCCTGTTGCTTGGAGCCAAGAGCCCTGGCTGTTAGAGCTGAGTCGCCAGATTTCGCCTGGCTTCCCTCAGTGAGACCACACAGAACACCACTAATTCCTAGATACCTCAGGCATCCCAGACTACTTCCTGAAAGCTCCGAGTCCCAGGACCTTTGCCTGGTGATCTGACGTCAAGAGTTTTGGCAGGGCATGCTGGGGCATGCCCATAATCCTAACACTTTGGAGGTGGGGAGAGAAGGTTCAGAAGTTCATGTCAGCCTCAGCTACATACCAAGTTCAAGGCCAGACTAGGTGAGGTACATGAAACCCTGTCTTAAAATAGGAAGGGGATGAATATGCAATCAGTAGGCAGGGTGCTTGCCCAGCATACTCAAAACTCTAGGTTCAATCCTTAGCATTGCATAAACAATCTCAGGTTCAGTACTATGAGCACTGTAGTCTGTTTTTAGCAGGGTGTGAATGAATGGTTGTCTTGAGGCCTTAAGAAGAGAGGAAGTGAGGGTCCAGCTATGGTTCACTGAGCAGTGTTCCTTATCAAGGCCAGAGACTGGGGAAAGCTGGGGAGAGCCTGGGAAGGACAGAGAAGGCTGGGGGTGGGGGTGTTGGGAAAGTCAGGGATGGTTGGGAAGGGTCTGGGAAGATCAGGGAAGGCTGGGAAGAGCCTGGGGAGGGCATGGGAAGGTCAAGGATGGATGGAGGAGGGCATGGGAAGATCAGGGAAGGCTGGGAAGGGTCTGGGCACTCATTGCTCTTGCACAGGACCCAGATTTTGTTTCCCAGCATCCACATGGTGTCTCACAATCATCTGGAACTTCAGTTCCAGGGGATCCAAAGCCCTTTTATGACTTTCATGGGTAATACACATAAGTACCTGCAGGCAAAAAACTCATACACATAAAACAGAGGAAGTTTAACATTTTAAAAAGTAATTTAATAAAGGCCAACCAGTGAACAAGCTCAAGGTTCACTAAAACTACAGTGTGCTACAAACTTGGGCTTATTTCTCTGACAATCCCCACAATCCTTACTTTACTACTAAAATTCTCCTCAGTGAGACTGGAGAGAGGCTCCGCAGTTAGGAGTGCCACTGCTCCTTCCAGAGGACCAGTGCTCCACACAGGCAGGAAGGTCAGCCCTAGTGCGTAGGTGGGGGGAGGGGGGGATCAGGAGCTCAAGGTCACAGTCAACAACATAGTGAGTTAAAGGCCACTCTGAATTCCATGAAATCTTGTCCTGACACACAAAAAAGAAAACCCAGAGCTCAGAGAGAGCGAGCTCGGGGTGTAAAGTGCATGAAGATCTTCATTTGATTTCATAGAACCCAAGCTCGTTTTGTTTTGTTTTAATTTAAAGCTTCTGATTGGGCTGATTAAGAGCACTGCCTGCTCTTCCAGAGAACCCGAGTTCAATTCCCAGCACCCACACGGCAGCTTACAACTGTTCATAACCTCAGTTCCAGGGAATCTGGCACCCTCACACTGACACACATGCAGGCAAAACACCAGTGCACATAAAATAAAAATAAATCTTAAAAGAAAAAGCTTGTAATCAAAGGCAGCAGGCCAAGTGAGAGACTGTCTCAAAATAAAACAGACAGAAAAGACAAGGATGACAATGACAACAAAAGCCATAAAAGTGAAGGCAGGAGGAGAGGAAAAGGTGAGGAACAGCCAATGAACAACACCTGATGTCTACTCTTGCCTTCCACACACACATGGAAGCACACATAGGAATTACCACAAAAATGCACAGAAGGAAAGTAAAGAAAGAAAATGAGCTGAGACCCAAGGAGGAACATGTGTCTTAAAGCCAGCAGCATTGAAAAAAGCCACTGGTCCTGCTATGGCCCTAAGAGACCAGAAGTGACAGAGTCACAGCATGCTGGCTGGCTGGGACCCCAAAGAGAAAGACGCTACCTTTTCCTCTAGAGCAGGCAGGCCTGGACTTCCCATTAGACCCAAGTTGGGAACGCCCCAAACACCAGCCCAGACCATGCCTTGAGGAAAGCTTGTGGACTTTGTAGTCAGTCCAAGTTTGAATCCCAGCTATGACAATGACAGTCAATATCTATGGGATCCTGGCCAAGCCTTTCAGGCTAACTAATTACAAAGGTGATGCCCAAGGATCCTCCAAGAATGTGTGTCCTCTTGTCTCTAAATTGGTCTATGTAACTTTCTTTGGCCAATTTAACTTCTCTGGTTATTAGAAAGCATGGTGAGAAGTCGGGGGCGGGGGAGCAGGTATTTGTATAATGAACCTTGGAGTCTTCTCTCCCAGATTCCAGCTGCCAGGCTCCAGGAAGCTCAGTCTGTCTGTGTCAAAATATCCTCAGGGGTCAGCAAAATGGCTCAGTGGGTAAAAGGACTTGCTGCCAAAGCCTGATAATAGGAGTTCAATCCTTGGAATTCAGGTAAAGGTGAATGGAGCGAACCAGTTCTACAAAGCTGGCCTCTGAGTGCTCTACAGACACACTATGGTACACATACCCATCACACATACACATCAATAATAACTAACACATTTGTAAAATAAAGGTCTTAAGGATAAAAGCTTAGTCCTCCAGCCAGCAGCCAGTACCAAGGTCCCATTTATGGAGAAACCTTTGACTTTCTCGCCCAATCTAGCTGCCAGTTGATTATGTTCACCTGAGATACCCCAGCTGCCACTACACAGAGTTTGAGAACCACCCAGTTAGCCTGGGAAATCCTGAAAGAGAATCGTCCACTTCCTTTTTAAAACCTCTAAGCTTTGAGATAGTTACAACATCATAAATAACAACAGAATCCCGGTTAAGGCCTTTCTGAGCCTCAGTAGACTTTCTATAAAATGGGATGACAGTTAATGCTAAAACCTTGGGAAAGGGGTGGGGACTGTGGACACAGGTCAGTCTGTAAAGTGCTTGTTTTGCAAGCATTAAGTTCAAGGTCCAGAACCTATTTGAAAAAAAAAACATATAATATGAATATATGTATGTGTGTATGTATGTATGTATGTATGTTTGCATGTATGTATATGTTGGATATGGTGACATGTTAAATATATGACCCCAGCTCTGAGATGGAGAAATGCTTCCAAGTGGTACATCCTGGGGCTTGTTGGCCAGCCAGTCTGACCTACTTGGTTCCAGGCCAGAGAGAGACTCCATCTTTAAAAACAGGGTGGATCTGAGCTGGAGAGATGATTCAGAGGTTAAGAGCACTGACTGTTCTTCCTAAAGGTCCTGAGTTCAATTCCCAGCAACCACATGGTGGTTCAAAACCATCTGTAATAGAATGTGATGCCCTCTTCTGGGGTGTCCTCCTACACATTAAATAAATAAATAAATAAATAAATAAATAAATAAATAAATAAATGTTTTTTAAAGAAAAAAAAAGAGCACTGGTTTCTCTTCCAAAGGTCCTGAGTTCAATTTCCCCCAACAACATGGTAGCTCACAACTATCTATAATGGGACCTGATGTCTCCTTCCATCATGCAGGCTTAACATGCAGATAGAGCATAAATAAATAAGTGTCAAATCAAATAAACAAATAAACAGGATGGATTGGGTGGGCGGACCAAAGCGTCTACCACCAAGCCTGATGAGCTGAGTTGGATCTCTGGGGTCTACACGATTAAAAGGAGAGAACCAATTCCCAACTCCCACAAAGTGTTCTCCGACTGCCATATGTGTGCTGTAGCATTTCCCCCTCCCCTAGTAAATAAGTGTACTTTTAAAAATTAAAACTAAACTAAGCTAAAATAGATAATACCTGAGAAACAGAATAGATAACAGCTGAGAAACAAAACTTGAAGTTGTTCTCTGTGGATGAGAATACACATTGTCTTAGTGTTCCATTGCTGTGAACAGACACCATGACCAAGGCAAGTCTTATAAAGGACAACATTTAATTGTGGCTGGCTTACAGGTTCAGAGGTTCAGTCCAGTATCATCATAGTGGGAAGCATGACAGCGTCCAGGGAGGCATGGTGCAGGAGGAGATGAGAGTTCTATATTTTGATCTGAAGGCTGCTAGCAGAATACTGGCTTCCATGTGGTTAGGAGAAGGATGTCAAAGCCTGTCTCCACAATGACACACTTCCTCCAACAAGGCCACAGCTACTCCAACAAACTTTTGAGCCTGTGGGAGCCATTCTCATTCAAACCACTAAACACATACATATGCACCTGCACACGGATGTATACTCCAATGCATAGACCAATATGCATATTCATACACAGACATATGGGTACATTCAATCCATAGTAACAATGATCATCTACTGGGTATGTGTTGTGCTTTAGGCACTGTGGGAAATGACTGATGTCCCTTTGTCATTTAAAGCAGAATTCAGAGAAGTTGAGTAGCCCATGAGTCAAGCTGTGTTAGGCTCTGATTCTGACCAAAATACTTGGGAGTACAACCTAAAAGAAGGAAAGATGCATTTCAGCTCAGTTTCAGTCCACAGTCCTTGGAGCCACTGATCTGGGCTCATGGTAAGGCAGAGCATCATGGCAGCAGGGACATATGGCAGATCTGGGTTGTTCCCTTCACAGCGGACTGGAAACAGAACAGAGCTATAACAGAAAGAAGCCATCACAGGATAGAACCTCTAAAGGCATCCCTACCCCACCTATTTCCTCTGACTAGGCTCCACCTCCTATTTTTGACCACCTCTCAATCTTGCCATCTTACTAGGAACCATCAAGGGACTGATCTGTTGATTACATCAGAGCCTTGCAGATCCCTTCCCAGACATATCCACTGGTGTGCTTTACTAATCTCCACAAGTTTTTCAAGCCAATCAAGGTGACAGTCAACGTTAGCCATCCGAAATACCCATAGTGGAACTGTCCATCAGGTCCAGTGGTTGGTTGAAGGAAGAAAGGCACTCAAGAGGCCAGTTTGGATAGGAATTTATGTCCCCTTGAGGGAGTATAAGCATGGTTCTGTTTTGTGGCCAGTCCTGTACTCTTGGCCCTGTTTCCATATGCTCCATATGTTCTAGTGTCAAAAGGGATGACAGAACTTGAATCGAATCTATTTTCGCTTCGCTTCTCGGAACACTGTTAATAAGGGTTAGCAGCACCTGGCCAAAGCGAAAGACAGCTGATTTCTCAGAGCAGGAAAAGCCTCTGCTTAAGAGA
>NC_045030.1:6497149-6504279 GCF_008632895.1 Mastomys coucha | reverse complement strand
CCTGACTCACAGAGGGATTGTGGTGAGGCATGAATAGAACTCCTGCCACATAGACAGGTGCTATTAAGTGGCAGAGAGCTCTGTCCTCATGCCAAGCTGACAGAATCCTTTTGTAACCCAGGCAGAGACCCAGGTGGTAGGGTAGAAGACCCCAGCTGCACCCCAACCCCCATCACTCCTTTCCCTGTCTCCAGTGGGACCTTGTCTCCAGTAAAGTCAGCACACACACACACACACACACACACACACACACCCATCACTTCTGAGACAGATTCTCATTATATAGTACTGGTGTCCTGGAATTCACTCTGTAGAACAGGCTGGCCTCGAACTCACAGAGCTCCTCCTGCTTGCCCTTTCTCGGTGCTGGGATTATAGGCATGTACCACCTATGTTTGACTACGACCTTGAACTTGGAAGATCGTCCTGCTTCTGCTTCTGCTTCTCTGATTGTGGGATTACAAGTTTGTACCTTGTCTGGTTTATGAGGTGAGGGAGGATGGAATCCAGGGCTTCAGGGATGCTAGGTTAGCGATCTACCAACAGCGCCACCTGCCCAGTCCATATTTTATATCTTTCTCCATGAATTGTTTTCATACTCTGAAAACAAACGGCTATCTGTTCACATGTGGATGGCAGAGATCAATAACAGGTGCCCTTGTCTTCTTCTTCCATCTGCCACCTTTTAGATTAATTAATTAATTTTGTTACAGGGTATCACTATGTAGCCCTGACTAGGCTGGAGTTCCTGAAGTTCACCAAGCTGGCCTAGAACTCCGAGATTGACCTGCCTTGGCCTCTCAAATGTTGAGATCGAAGTGAACATCACCATCTTGGCTCTACCTTAAGCTTTTCTTTTAAACCTTTGTCTCTCACTGAACCTGAAGCTCACCAATGGCTAGCTAGATTGACTGGCCAGGGAGCTCCAGAGAACCTTGTGTTTCTGCCTTCCCAGTAATAGGGTTATGGAAAGGCAAGGGGGAGGTGGGAAACCAGGTTCTCAGAAGTATCCTGGCTCACACTGGGCCCCATCAATTACACAGATGGGCCCTACCTCACAGAGCTTAGTGCAGTCTTGGGCATTGGGTACATGCAGTTCTGATAAATGTATCTCACCAACACAAGACTTCTTCAGGTAAGCTTAGCACCTCCGTCATCCCAAGCCAGAAAAGGACCTGGCTGTGCCTTGCCCTCAGCCAGCCAGCCTGTGTTTTGTTCCTTGTTAGATCTGTTCTCTTCGCAGACAGACAACCCCCTCCCTGCAAGAGTTTCTAGGATGTGCCACTTTGGCCTAAAGCAAGCCTCTTGTTAGCACCCGGTTAGGGATGTCCAGATGATGCACCAAAGGCCATTAAATAGCCCCAGATGGTTGAGGGTGTTTGTTTTGCATCCCATCGACTCTCCTTGGAGTTCTGCCAGCCAGAACAGGAGCCAAGTGTGCAGAGAGGGCCTGCACAGCTGGGTATGGCAGAGTTCCCTCAGGCAAGGCAGTGGGGCTGGAGCCCAGAGGTGCCACTCTGCTGTCCTTCAGGCTCACCTCATCCAATTAGTCTGTCTGTCCTGACTCACGCTTATCACAAGGAAGGAGTTTGAGCCAGTCATTTACATTTTAGTCTGAGACTAAGTGTTCCTTGAGCCTCTTTATTGTGGAATAAAAGACTTTATTTTCTTTTCTAGGAGTTCTAGCATGTGTCAGGCCTTTTGGGCCTTTAACTGAGTAACAGAGAAGAGAGTAGGAGAACACAAACAAACAGAAGGAAAGACAAATAAACATCATGCAAAGTTTCTCTGTGCATCCTTAAAATAGATTCAGAGAGTAAAAAAGGAAAATGATGTGGCAAACTGGCTAAGAGAAAGAGAGAGAGAGAAAAAAAAAGATGCAGAACTCCAGAATCCAAATGGAAAAGATGAACTAATATAAAAATCCAAAGTCCTCTGCAGTAAAATACAGGCAAGCAGAAGCTGCAAAACTGCTGTCTTACACATCCAACCTGGCCCTAAATAGGTCTTTTACAAAGCTTAACATTTTCCCCAAGGGTACCTAGCTCAGTAGAGCATTTGCCTACGGTAAGAGAAGTTCTGGGTTCATTCCCCAGCAGTGCATAGACCAGCAGTAAGAGTCCATGCCTTTAATCCCTTCACTGGGGAGGTGAAAGCAGAAGGTTTAAAAGTTCAAGGTTAGCCTCAGCTACACCATGAGTTCAAGGCCAGCCTAGGCTACACCAGACCATGTCTCCAAACAAAAAATAAAGGAAAGAAAGAAAGAGAGAGAGAGAGAAAGAAAAACAACCCAGAACTTTCCTCATAAAAATTCAAATTTCCAGTATCTCCAGGAAAAAGTTAGAAGATCTGGCTCCCATCTTGGCATGTGGTGGCAGTTGGCTTGTGGCCAGTAGGGGCTGCCAATCTCTGAGAGCCAGCTTCACTTGCATGGGTTGCTTGCCTAGCCTCAGCAGGCACAGAGGTTTTCCATAAACAAAAGAAACAGACAAAAGATACTTCAGGAGACTGTTTATAGTACATCCAGCAGAAAGATCTTATCCAGTCTATGTAAACAGAAAAGCAACAGTTCAATAGAAGAGTGGGGGCGGGGTGCAAACAGGTCCATTTGAGCCGAAGAAGTTCAAATAGCCATGAACAGGAAAGACTCAACTTCTGGGCAAGCAGGAAAAAGCAAATGAAATGGAAGATACTTTTCTCCCTCCCTGAGGCTGTCAAATGGCACAATATCAAAAAGCTCTCTGCCACTCGCTCTTGGTAAAGACATGGAAGCTTGTGGGTGCTGTTGATAAGGATGCGGGCAGTTGCTGTAACTTCCCTAGAGGCCAGCCTGGCAGTTCCTGTCCATCTTTTTGTTTGTTTGCTTACTTATGAGGTTATTTATTTATTGGTGTTTTTGAGACAGAGTTTCCTGTGGACCAGGCTGGCTTCAGTTTCACTAAGTAGCCTAGGATGATTGTAAACTTCCACTCTCCTGCCTCTACTTCCCAAATTATTTATTTATTATTTATTTATTTTAGGGTAGTGTTAAGGAAAAAAAAATCATGTGTTTGCATCACAGCATGTTTGTGGAGGTCAGAGAATGATCCTAAGGAGTTGGTTTTCTCCATTCATCCTGTGGCTCTCACACACTGAACTCAAGTCTTTGAGCTTGATGTCCCCATACCTTTGCCTGCTGAACCATCTCCCTAGACCCCCAAGTCATTCATTCATTCAGTCATTCATTCAGTCAGTCATTTATTTATTTAGAGATGATTTTACTATGTAGATGAAACTGCTCTTGAATGTGAACCCTTTCTGCCTCTACTTCCCAAGTGTTAGCTTTGCTGGAATAGGCCACCATTCCTTCCAAAAATCATTACCTTTTTCTTTTCTTTTCTTTTTTCCTCTGTTTTCTTTTCTTTTGAGACAGGGTCTAGTATGTGGTCTAAGCTGGATCAGAACTCAAGGAAATCTATCTGTCTGCATCCCTCCTGCTGGAATTAAAGGTGGTTACAATATGAACAAGTTTTAAAATAAATTTCAAACCATAGCAACAGGGAGGGAGATGGCTCAGCAGGTAAAGGGACTTCTTGGCAAGTCTAACAACCTTAGTTCAATCCCTGGGACTGACATGGTAGAAGGAGAGAAGGAAATCCTGCAAGTTGTCTTCTGACCTCCACACACCACAGACACATACACACACACACACACACACACACACACCACCACCACCACCACCACCACCACCACCACCACCACCACCACCACCACCACACCATAAATGTAAAAATAATTAGAACAACAATGCTAGACTAGTGAGTAGTGGTGTGCACATTAGATCTTTGGAAACTATGTGTACATTTAGCATGGTGCACAAAGCTGGTAATATACTCATAATGAGGGAATGGCTCCATCGTGATACCCTAGTCACTTTGCATTTGTACATCTGGCTGAGTAGACAGAGACTTGGTAGAGCTCTCAGGGTCAACAAAGTAGGAGAAGGTAAGTTGGGAGGAGCCACTCAGGCTGTCATGACAAGTATCCCACACCAGGAACTTCAATGGCAGATGTGATATGGTCCTTCACTTATTCCCCATTTGTGGTGGTTTGGATAAGAATGGCCCACATAGGCTGACATACTCGAAGGCTTAGTCATCATTAGTACTATTTGAAAAGGATTAGGAGGTGTGGCCTTGTTGGAAGAAGTGTGCCATGGGGGTAGGCTTTGAGGTTTCAAAAATCCACTGCACACTAGATCCAGTCTCTGTCTGTCTGTCTGTCTCTGTTTCTCTCCCTCTTTCTCTGCCTGTGGCTCAGGATGTAGCTCTTAACTACTTCTCCAGCACTGTGCCTGTCTGCATATTACCATGTTCTCCCCCATAATAATAATGGACTATAACCTCTGATATTATAAGCAAGCCCCAATTAAATGCTTTCTCATGGGGGCTGGAGAGATGGCTCAGTGGTTAAGAGCACTAATTGTTCTTCCAGAGGTCCTGAGTTCAATTCCCAGCAACTACATAGTGGCTCACAGCCATCTGTAATAGGATCTGATGCACGCTTCTAGTGTGTGTTTGAAAACAGCTACAATGTCCTCATATGAATAAAAATAAATAAATCTTTTTTAAAAAAAATGCTTTCTCTTATAAGAGTTGCCTTGGTCATGGTGTCTCTTTACAGAATAGCCTCCCATCCTCTTTGTTGTTGTTGTTGTAGTCTTTGTCGTCATTTGAGCTCATGTCACCAGGTTTGTGCCATAAGAACCTTCAGTTTCTGAGCCATTTCGCTGGCTCCTTGCTTCCTGCCTCTTGCACACATACTTCCGCCAAACATACTCTAAACCCCTTCTACTGCTTCACTGTGTTCGATGAAACCTGAGGACCTCACCAGAAGCCAAGTAGGTGTCAACATGACAACCTTGGATCGCCACAAAAGAGAGTTTTAAAAAGAAATCTTCTTTGGTGGCATATGCCTATAATCCTAGTGCTATGTAAGAAGAAGCAGAGGATCTAGAGTTCCAGCTATATAGCAAGACTCTGTCACATACACACAAAATGAGATCCATGTGTGGTGGCACATGCCTTTGAAACTCAGCCCTCAGAAGGCAGAGGCAGGCAGATATCTATGAATTCAAGGCCTGTTGGATCTATATACGTACTTCCAGTGTTATTCTACTGGGCAAGAATGAGACCACTACCACAAATTTTGAGGCAAATTTGAGCCAATCCTTATAAAATATTGGCCAGGATGATGGACACTGGTCAGGTCCATACCTAGCATTCCTTCCCAGAGTATGGCACCAAATTACATTAGTCAGACACTTATATGGGCAAAACTCACAAGGCTTTAGGGGCAAGCATACATCCTCACATACTTCCTGCCTATATACCTCCCGTCTATGTGTAATCAAGCACATCCTGTGCAGTTGGGGCAACCAGACTTGGGTACAGACGTGGAAACATGGGGCTTGTTATCTTCCATGAACAACAGCCCCCAGCACTCCAGGAAGCTATCTGTGCTTGGGCAAATGGGGCTCACAGGTAAGAGACATTTTGTTTTATTGATCTCTTAAGTGTAGTAATTTAAACTTAAAACATAACTTTAGCCTTCACACCAGGCCAGCCAATGCTACATAGTAATACCCTGTCTCAAACAAGTAAAAAGAAGGGACAAGGGTGATGACTTAGTGGGTAAAAGGTTTTGCTATGCAAATGTGAGAATTTGAGTTTGAACCCCTGGAACTCAGTAAAAGCTGGACACATAACTCCAGATAGCTCTCTGGATGGGAGACAGAAGCAATACACCTGCATGCTCCCATGCATGCTAGCTTGGTATATGCAGAGATGAACAACAGAAAGGCTGAATCTCTCAGTTGCAAGGTGGTAAGTGAGGACCAGTGCCAGAAGTAGTCTTCTGATGTTTATTCCCCTACCTATCACACTGTGAACACATACACTCACATGTACACCCTCACATCCACACTCATACACACACACTCACACACACACTCATACACACTCACACACAGAGACTCACACACACACTTACATACATGCACTCACACATTTACACTCATATATTCCTAGTGGTACTTGTCTTTATTCCCAGTACTTGGGAGGAAGAACTGGGAGTATCTCTATGAGTTTGAGGCCAACCGGGTCTATATAGTAAGTTTCAGGACAGCCAGGGATATATAGTGAGACCTTGTCTCAAACAGAGAAAAAAAAGTAATTATAAAAAAGTAAAATGGAGAATGAGAGAAGACACTCAATATCAGTTCTGGCCCCCATGCACATGTACCTGCACACATGAATACACACCAAAATGAAAAGAGGAAGGGGAAGAGGAAAAGGGGGAATTTAATAGAGTCTGAGGTGTAGCTCAGTGTTAGAGTTCAGACAGTAGCATGCATGAAGCCCTGGATTCAATCCTTACTACAAAAAAAAAAAGCCCCAGAGAAATTGAAAATAAGTAGTAGTGAATTGAGTATAGATGAGGGCCGTAGATACTGCTTGATGGGAAAGTGCTTGTCTAGTGTGCTTGAGTCCTGGGCCTGATCTTTCTCCCACTGCAAAACAAAACAAAAGATAAGATACAATTCTAGTGAATAAGTGTGTGCATTTGAATATTAAGCAGATCCTTTTGCATATGACCAGGTGGCATTGATGACCCTGAAAGGAGGTGGAGTAGAGTTCCCAGAAAGGTAGAAAAAGGATTTTAACATTTTATACATATTTTATACATATTTCATATATCAGTGCCTGTCCCCCCGCCCCCCAGGATTTGTGTACTGCCCAAAGTGGGAAGACTGGCTTCCAAGTGCGCAAGAGGGCTGAAAAGTATGTGGAAAATTGGAATCTGTTTGTGCTTGGGAATATAAAATTGTGGAGTGGCTGTGGAACAGAGGAATCCAGGCAGAAAGGGCAAATGATCTCCCTTAGGAGAGACATCCCAGTCCATCCAACTTGCAGAGGAGTTCCTTATAGCCTGGGTTACATAGGGAGATTTCCTCTCTGCCCTTTGTTCACAAGCAGGGTGAAAAAACACAGGGTTAAAAGCTGAAGATACCTAGAAACCCAGGTGTCTTCCTCCACACTTCTAGCCTCTGCTTTGCCTCTTCCTGTCACTTCCTTTGCAGAGCCTCCCCC
>NC_045030.1:6496893-6497139 GCF_008632895.1 Mastomys coucha | reverse complement strand
CCCCCCCCCCAAGCCCTGTACTGCAATGGCTATTGTCTATAGCCTTTCACCAGGTCCCCCTTGCTGCTAACTTGTTGTTAGTTGACTCTATATGGGACTGTGTCCTCACCCTGCCTATGAGCTCCTTAAAGGTAAAGTGGTACAGTACCCACATTTACAGTCCCAACTACTCCAAAGGCTGAGGCTGGAGACCACACAACCTAGGAGTTAGATACAGGCTCGGCAACACAGTGAGACATTGTAAAA
>NC_045030.1:6474703-6496470 GCF_008632895.1 Mastomys coucha | reverse complement strand
GAGAGCAAAGGACAAATTTAAAAAAAAAAAAGAAAAAATACTTTTCCTCTACTTTGTAGAGGCACTGTCTAAAAGAAGGAAGAGAAGAAGGAAGATCAGAGGGGTGTGAGGAGAAGGAGGAGAAGGAAAAAGACGAGAAAAGGAGAGAGCAAAAAGAAATGAAGAAAACATACCGACCCTTGACTTGCTTTTAGTCACTCTGGCTTATGTCAGTATCTAGTATATAGCAAGAGTATCTACTATACTAGTATACAGTCAGACAATGGGAGACATGATCCACTCAGATGTGAGGCTGGGAGAAGGGGGAGGGGAGGGAGAGAGAGACAGAGAGAGAGCAAGTGCCATCAGGCTTTTGGGGGGCCTGGGAGAGGGCTTGAATACTGGGCCTCTCTATGGAGTCCTGGCTGGCTTCAAACTCACAGAGATCCACCTGCCTCTGCCCCCTGAGTGCTGAGATTAGAGCTATGCATCACCATAGCTAGCAGCCATCAAATGGGGTGGGGACAGGGGGACCTTAATTGCATGTTCATAAGTAAAAAGAAAAGCTCAGTACTGTATTTCCAAGCATGTGACGGCTGAATGACCCTCTAAAAGAGTCAAAACAGTGGAAGAAAAAAAAATGAATTACTGCCTTAGTGCTAGGGATGGGGTAGGTAAGTCACAGGAGGAGGCTCTGTTTTGGTTTGGGGACTTGTCTTCTGTAGCTGAGGCCAGCCTATGACACATTATGTAGCTGAAAATGACTCTGAATTTCAGATCATCTGACTTCACCTGCTAAGTACTGAGATTATAAAGGTAGCACCATGTTGGATTTTATGCAGTGTTGAGGACTAAACCTAAGGTTTTATGCATATCTGCCCCCTGAGCTACATGTGTTTCAAGCACCCAGCCAACTGAACCATATCCCCAACCCTGAACCAGCTTGGTTGTTTGAGGCAGGATGTCACTATGTAGCCAAGGCTGGCCTTGAACTCACAGAGTGAGTACTGGGTTTAAAGGCATACCACACCCAGGTTGAATCAATTTTTTTAATGCAAGATATTAATAATAACAGAAAATGGTCCTAGAATGTATGAATTCTAAACTTACATACTTAATTAAAAGTGCTAGGAGAGAGAGAGTTGGTTAGCACAATGCAGGTTAGATCATTCACTTTATTTAGTCCCAAGACTGACAATTCCCAAGTCTCACTGAAACCCTATTTGAAAGCCCAGGGGAATTGATTTTCTCTGTCCATCATGTGGATTCTGGGAATTCAACTCAGGTCATCAAGCTTTTACCCACAAATCTGGCCTGTTGTTGTTGTTGTTGTTGTTGTTGTTATTATTATTATTATTTACATGGTTGTTGTTGTCTGTATGCATGTAAGTGCACTTCTTGCATGCCTGGTATCCTTGGAGGGCAGGAAAAGACGTTGGAGTATCTGGAGTTACAGATAGTTGTGGGATAGTTTGGGTGTTGGGAATCCAATCCAGGTCCTCTAGAGGAGCAAGCAGCCAGTGCTTGTACCAGATGTGCCATCCATCTGGCCAGCCTGCATTTCTTTTGTTTGAGAGTCTCACTTATGTAGTCTGAGCTAGTCTGGAAGCGATGATCCTCCTGCTTTTGTATCCTCAGTGTTTGGATTACAGATGTAACCTGTATCTGACTCTTTTATAGTCCCTTACCCCCCACCCCTGACACCCAGTTCTAGAAACCAAATCCAGGGCCATGAGTATGCTAGATAAGTACTTTCTCATTGAGCTGTACCCTCTAGCCTATGATTGTTAGAAATAGTCTCGCTATGTAGCCCAAGCTGCCCTTGAACTCATTATGTAGTGTAGGCTAGTTTCAAACTCACTATATAGTCCAGACTTGCTCTAAACTTGTAGGAATCCTCTTATCCCAGCTTCTTGATAATAGGGATTACAGGCCTGTACCCCACATCCTACCTGTTTAACAGTTTTTACAGAGAAGCCAAGTGTACTTCATTGTATTTAACATCCTCTTTCTAGACTTTGCCACCAGCTTTATAGTTAGTCTGCCTGTGGGACTATCGGATACTGGCAGCCCTTGGCTTCGGCATGCTGCATATGGTTTGGCCTCCTTGGGGAATTAGGAAAGGTAGTTAAACTGGGTGGTGGTGGTGGCACACACCTTTAGTCCCAGCACTTGGGATGCAGGGCTGCACAGAAAAATCCTGTTTCAAAAAAAAAAGAAGAGGAAGAGGAAAGAAGGAGAGGAGAAGAGGAGAGGAGGAGTGGAGGAGGAGAGAGAAGAGGAAGAGGAGGAGGAAGAGGAGGAGGAGAAGGAGGGGGGGGGACAGGAGAAAAGAGAGGGGGTGGGGGGAGAGGAGTTAAAACCTATGTGCACCAGACAGCAGCATTGCCTGCCTGCAAAAACAGCTTGTGGAGAGTATACAGGGAGGCACACTGCAGAGAGAGACACAAAAGCTTGGCTGCCAAGAGATATTTATCAAGAAACAGCTTGACCAAAAGGCAGTGGGGTGCGACAGCCATTTCTAGAGGCTGGTTTGTTTCCACAGCAGACCAGGACAGGCACCTATTGCAGACACACATCAGTGCCTTCCATCCGTCCACCAGCTGTATCTACGATGCAATGGCAGCAAGTGCTTTAAGTCCCTGCCCTGTTTGGTGGTGGTGCACCAGCAGTTGCCAGATTGCCTTTCCAGCATCTTGACCTCAGGATGGAGGCATGCAGCAATTTAGTCCTCCAGCTTTGGGTGAGGTGGGCTGGGCTGGGATGTGTGTGTGTGTGTGTGTGTGTGTGTGTGTGTGTGTCTGTGGTGATCCTCACCGCTGGGCTTAAGAGGGTGCTTCCTGCTGTTCCTGGCTCCCAGGTGACTGCTTCGCTCAGCTGCATGCTGCGCCACCACCCCCTGTTTCATTTATCATCCTTTCCCTCTGATGCCAGCTTCTGATTAGAGGGCTAGAAAATAAGCCCTGAGAGAGAAATAATTACTTAAGTGGAGGACAGAGAGGCAGGCCAAGGAATGGCTTGGTAACAGCTTCCTCGTGCCACCAGGGTTATTACCACAGGCTGAGGTGACCGGCATTGTCTTAGGTCAGGTGCCCTGGGAACAGAGCCCCAGACAGGGATTCTCTGCCAATGGACTCGTTGGGGGGTGGAGGGGGGCGCTCTCAGAAAGAAAAGATAAGGACAGGCAGAAGCAAGCCAGTCAGCAAGAGAAAGATGCTCAGTGGAGTAGATTCTTTGAACATTAGCCTCATCTGGGCGTGTCTTGGGGGGCTGTTCTGCATTATGAATGGTAACACATATCACTGCCCCTATGCTTAACACAAAAAGTCCAGGCTTTTATACCCCCAAATGGGCCAGTCATTGATTAATTTTCCCGCATGGGGACCAGGGGGACATAGCCCCAAGTCATCATTTCTAGCTGGGCTTGTTCTCCTAGGCTTAAGCTAAGGGTCACTGTCTGGAGTTGAGGCAGTGGCCAAGGTTCCAGGGTATCCAGCTTCAGACACAGTAGCTGGTCTGGTGTGGTGATGCATGCCTGTCATGCTAGCACTTGGTAAGAAGAGGTAGAAGAACTCAAGGTCATAGGTGACCTGGACACCAAAGTGAGGTCCCACCTCAGTAAACAGGGGCTGAGGGTGTAGCTCAGTGCCAGAACATTTGTCCAGCCTATGTCAGGCCCTGTATCAGTGCAGTAGCAGGTTCCAGCATCACAAAGGGAAGAAAGGGGGTTAGAGAGATGCCTCAGTTGGTAAAGTGTTTGCCACACAAGCAGGAGGACCCAACTTCAGAACTCTAACCCTCACTTAAAAAGTCAGGCATGAGCTGTGCTCTTCCAACCCCAGTACTGGAGAGGCAAAGGCAGGACAATCCCAGGCCACATAGGCTAAGCGGTCCAGCTGAATCAATGAGCTCAAGGATCATTGAGAAACCCTGTCTCCTGGCAGTGGTGGCCCACACCTTTAATCCCAGCACTTGGGAGGCAGAGGCAGGCGGATTTCTGAGTTCGAGGCCAGCCTGGTCTACAGAGTGAGTTCCAGGGCAGTCAGGGCTATACAGAGAAATCCTGTCTCAAAAAACCAAAAAACAAAAACCAAACAAAAACAAAAAACAAAAAAACAAGGTGAATGGGCCAACAAGATAATTATGTGAATGATGATGTTTTCCACTGTGCCCAATGATCTGAGTTGGATCCTAGAGACTCATGTAATAGGAGACATCCCACTCCCATGTTCTTCTCTGACTGTCCCAGGCACACTGTGGCACATTCAAACCCACTTATACATAAACAAACAAACAAACAAACAAATAAAGTTTAAATTTTTAAAAATGATATGGTGTGCCAGGTGGTGCATGACTTAAATCCCAGCACTCCGGAGGCAGAGATGAGTGTATATCTGTGAATTTGAAACTGGCCTACGTACAGTTCCAGGCCAGCTAGGGCTACATGTCTCAAAAAAAAATCATTTAATTAATCAATCAGGTAAAGAGGGGTGAAGGAAGACATAGAACTTCAACTTTTGGCCTCCACCCACCTTTGCACACATGTGCACCCACCCATACACACAAATATGTACACACACACACACACCAAATAAACAGAACAAGAACACTCCAAGCAGAATCTATGGAAGTGTCTACATGGTTAGAGCCTCTCCACTGCCTATTGCCACGGAAGATGAATGGAGGACAGCTTCCACTCAGGTGGGCCTTTGTAAGCAGTCACTGGCAGGATGTCTGCCAGGTGCCTTTCCAAAATGATCTAATATGAGACTCACTGGGAAGCACCGCTTATGACCTTATGGTCAAATGCTGATATGACAGACCTCAAGGATTCCCTGGGAAGCATCCAGAAGTAGGTTAGTTTTAATAACAGCAGCAGGGGAAGAGATTCCTCTGTTAAGTGCCATTCTGAGTGCTGAAAGTCTCATTTAATCCTTAAAACAACCCTCAAATGAGCTGTCCCTATTTTATAGATAGAGAGACTGAGGCCCAGCAAGGTTCATTAATTTGCTCATGTTGTACAACTAGAGATAGCTGTCATTTGGCCTTCACATGTGCTGTGGAAAGTGCATACACACATGAATAAATGTAATAAAAATGTATAGGGGCTGGAGAGGTGACTTAGTGGTTAGAAGCACTAACTGTTCATCCAGAGGACCTGATATTTGATTCACAGAACCCATGTAAGTGGCACACAACCATCTGTAACTCCAGTTCCAGGGACCTAACTCTTCTGATTTCTGTGAGCACTAGACACACCCATGGTACATAGATAGACATGCAGGCAAAGCACCCATGCACACAAAATAAGATAAGACAACTCTACATTCTTGAAAACATTGTCAAATTTTAATGATGCATCACCATATACGTCACATACTTCCATATATAGCTGAGAACTCTTCACATGTCCCTGAGTTACAGACAATAATGAGCTTCCATGCAGATGCTGGAACTCAAAGCCAGGTCCTTTGAAAGAGCAGCCAGGGCTTAACTGCTGAGCTATCTCTCCAGCCCTTAGTATTTTTTTGACTTTACAAAACTTGGAGTGTTGATTCAGATTTTTCTTGGTCTAGTGATAAGGGTCCCATCCTCTCTCATGATGCTGAGCAGCAGCAGTGAGCCATGACCCCACAGTCAGTCCCATAATGGCAACTGAGGGGCAATAAATAAAGTTCCGCAGCATGCTGTGTCACTGTGATACCATTATAGACTGTGGGCAGGCTACAGTAAATGTGTTTTCCTCTTACCATACTTCTAACTTGCAATGGATTTATTGGAATGGAAATAAAGGAACATCTGTATATAACTGTATCTCATGGATGTATAAATGTTAGATAAAAATCTGATAATCCAAGTAAGTTCTTAAAGATGGAGATCTCTAGAAATAGAGGTAGGGTGTTAGTAAAGATGGTGGGCAAAAAAAAAAAAGATTACATTTGTTTATATTATGTGTGTGCATGTGTATTATGTGCACGTGGCAGGATTTAATGTGGAAGTCAGAGGGACAACTTTAGGGATTTGGTTCTCTCCTTCCACCATATGGGTTCTGGGGACTAAACTGGGATTATCAGGCTTGGGAGCCAGTCCTTTTAATCTGTTGAGCAAGCTTGCCTGCCCTCAATTTATTTTTTTGAGAAAGCGTTTTATGTAGCCTAGGCGAGCCTGGAACTGTGTACATAGCCAAGGATGACCTTAAACTTCTAATTCTTCCACCTCTAGCCCCTCAGTTCTAGGATTATAGGTGTAAGCAACTACTATACTCAGTTTACATGGTACTAGGGATAGGACCCAGGGTTTCATGAATGTCAAGTAAGCAAGCACTCTACCAACTAAGCCACATTCCCAGCCCTATGCACTCAATTGTAACTTTTTCTTTGTTGTTTTGAGACAGGGTTTCTCTGTGTAGCCCTGGCTATTCTAAAACTTGCTCTGTAGACCAGGCTGGCCTCCAACTCATATTGGTCCACCT
Organism: Mastomys coucha; assembly: GCF_008632895.1. NCBI lineage: Eukaryota > Metazoa > Chordata > Mammalia > Rodentia > Muridae > Mastomys > Mastomys coucha. Next base: position 6,490,019 of record NC_045030.1, on the reverse strand, counting down.
GCCTCTGCCTCCAGAGTGCTGGGATTAAAGGCAAGCGCCACCACTGCCTGGCTCAATTGGAACTCTTTACAAAGAGAATATTTTAAACTATCACATATAAAAAAATACTCTAATACAAAACAAAATGATTTCAAACAGGTTCACCTTTAAAATGCCTAACACACGGTAGGTATTTAATTAACAGGAACTGCCAGAAATATTATGATCATCCATAAGCCATTCACAGAGTACCTATTATATATGTGCAAGTCATATTTAGTCTCCATCAGGAGGCACAGAAATGCAAGACAGTGTCCTTGCTCTGAGAGAGAGATGGGGAAGGGGGTGGGGAGAGAGAACCAAATACCCCATGGTAGTGTTTATTTTGTACCTAATGAGTATCTTATTTTGTATCTAATGAGTGCTATAGACAATGGGACAGACACATTTCCAGCTGGCCTCTTTTGAGGAAGTAGGGCTGCCTAAAAAAAAGAAAAGAATTCAGCAGGAAGATAAAGGGGAAAGAGCATTGCCATAGCCCCAAAGAGCTTCTTTGGATGATGAACAGATGGCCTTGATAGGCATGCGTAGAGAAGGCTAGGTGGACACGTGACTGGGAATGGTCAGATGTGTGGGAATCCACAGAGCAGAGCAAGGTGAGCACCAGCAGGCCGAGTGTGCCACCACTCCCTGCTTGAAGATTTAGTTTTCTTTTTAATTATGTGTAAATATGTGTGTCCGTTTGTGGAGCATGTGTGTTACATTAGTGTAGTTTCTCAAGAGTGCTAGAAAACATTGGTGCCTGCTTTGTGAACGTGCACATTGTGATGGTGTGTGATTGCGTGATTTGCTGGGTTGAGATATGAGTGCTGAACATGCTAAGTACATTCCCAAAGTCTGATCTTTCTGAGTGACAGCAACGGAGGTAGAGGAAAACCAGTAGCCCACATGTGGTAATCCCTAGACTGACCTCTGAGAGTCATAACTGGGTCGCACAAGGCAGTATGGGGAAGATATGACCAGATAGTATGAAATGAAGTCAATTACTTGAGCCAAGGATGGGGATAAATACTGAAGAATTTCTGATGGTCTCCGGTTTTTCCTGCCATCAGCAAAGTGCCATCGTATAGATGGGCCAACAAACAAACAAACAAATAACATGGACCCTAGCACAAGTTCCTGCTGCCAAGTCTGATGACCTGAGTTTAATCCTTGGGACCCACATGGTAGAAAGAAAGATCATGCTTTCACAAGTTGTCATCTGACCATCACACATGTGCCACCACAGCATGCACCCGGGATGCACACACACAGACATACACACAAGAAGCAAATAAATAAATGTAAGAACAAACAAAACCCAAAGATCGTCTTGGCTCTGATACCTAGGTGTCTGCACACACAGCATGTGTGGAGATAACACTTAAAAAAAAAAAGTTACAACTTGATTAATTAACCATAAGGTCCTGGGAAATTGAGTTTAAGAAAAATTTGGATAATTGGGCCAGCATATAATATCAAGAATGTTAAATACACCAGTCAGCTGAGCACGCAGAGTTTATGGCAAGCTCTGATTAAAATGAAGTTTCTGATAATCAAAGTTTTAATGGCAGAGACTCATTTGAATTTCTTCTGTATAAAAGGGAGATTGGTTAGTATGTGTGCAGAATATCTTGGGATATTTTTCCATTCTCCTTAGTTCCAGCCAAGTCACAGAAATGCTTTTTAGATACTTCTTTCAGAAAAATAAAAGGGGATGGGGCCAATCCCTTGGTTTGTCCCTGGCTAGCCAAAACAGGACTTGCCACAGATGTGTTTACCAGATTGTTCTGCAAATTGGAAGAGAGGAAAAGCCTGCTTGTCATCTAAGCCCTTTCAAAAATCAAAGCCATCCCAGGCTCACCAGAAGCCTAAACCAGCCAAGAGATAGGCCAAGTTTATAAATGTCCATAATATGTTTATTGCAAGGATGTCAATTACTCAATATCCCTACCCTCTTGGGTCTGAGATCGGAATATTTCCACAAAAAGAAATCTGCGTTTTACTGCATTTACTCTACCATAATTCCAGATGTCTGTAAGATTCCAGTGCCAGGCATGGGGCTGGGGAGGGAGACAACGAAGCTGTGGATAATTCTGTCACACTCTAGTCCAATTGAGAGGCAGCGGCCACAGGGGTGGTGTGCTTCCGGTGGTGGCTTATTCTTTCTCTGCTTCTTCGTGGTCAGGAGACATAGAAGCCATCATTGCAATCAGGGGAACTGGCTGTCCCCAGCCTCAAGCAGACTTTTCTGTCTGCGTCTGGAAACCTGACACGTCACACCAGAGACCTATTCCTTAATGAAATGGCTGCAGTGTGCCTAATTTACGCCAGGACAGAAAACGCCAATAGGGCACAAAGGCCACTTGTTTCTGCTGCGGTAGGGAACACATATGGGCCACATCAGCCACAAAAGAATGGGAGTAGCTTTGCAAGGTAGCCTGCTCAGAGAATTGCCTTCTTTCTCATTGGCTTCTGTAAAGTGAGAGAGATATTTACTGTGTACTTACACGCTGGCCCATTCAGTCCTGTTTATTGGAACATGAGGTTGTGCAAGCATTTCTCCCAGGCCTGTTTATGAGCAAGTGTGTAAGAAAAGCAGGTTGTGCCATGGAATTGTCAGTGGGATTTATTCCCTCCTTTCCCCCCGGGCTCTTCTGGCTAACATTGTCCAGCACAGCATCCTATTAAAGAGGGGCGGAATATTCTCTTCACATGGGTCGGGAAGGGTGCTCTGCAGACTTGGCCTACATGACCCTGGACAGCCACCAGGATAGATAGTCTGCCTCCCATCAGACTACACGTGAGCTGACCTGGTATGTAACCAAGGGCATGGCCAGGAAGGGCAGGGCTAGTCTTAATCATACAGGTGCTCTTCAAATTTGGGGCTTTGGCCTCTGGTCAACACAGTCATGGCCAGCAGTTCAGAGAGTGAGAGCAAGAGAAGTTTTTTCACTGGTCTTTATGCCAAGAAGTCTCTAAAGTGGGGAACATACACCTCACGAGTACAAAAACCAGTTTAAAAAAATCTTGTGGCAGGTTCTCCTGCGGTTCAGGCTAGCTTCGGACTTCTGTTACAGAAGATGACCTTGAACTTCTGATCCTCCTGAGTCTAATCGCCAGTGGTGAGATTACAGGTATGTGCCCCACCTCCAGTTTGTAGGCTGCTGGGGATTGAACCCAGGGCTTTGTTTATGCTAAACAAGTACTCTGCCAAACTGAGCTACACCCCCAGCCCTACAAAATAATCCTTTGAGGGATAATATGAATTACCCTACACACACTCACACACAGACACAAATACACTCACACATACAGACATGAAAACACATGCTCACACACATAGACATGCACACTCATATACACACAGAGATATGAACACACACTCATACACAGACACAGGCACACACACACACACACACACACACACATGCACATGTAGCTCAGAATACTTCACTGAGAAATCAGACTGTAAAGAGGAGAACAAGGTAAAAGAGACAACAGACTAAGCCCAACCCAATCTGACTGGGTTTCCTTATCTGTATGGACATAGATGTGGACAGAGAGAAGAGAAAGTAGTTAGAGACAAAGAGTGAGCCATCTGCAAACCAAGGAGAAACCTAGGAGAGATGCTTCTCTCTGAGCTCCTAAAAAAGCAAGTGCCATGGCTGTGGACTTTGTCTCAAGCTCTAGTACAGGTGGGAAGAGAGTGTCCCCACATCAGAACTCCCATTTGTGTTACTGTGGTCAGCTGGCTCATTGAGCCAGATGTTTTACTCAGCTAGGAGAGTATGTTGCCACTTGTCTTGTGCCTCTGCAGTAACTTCACTCTGCCGCGCTCTCCCCCCTCCCCAATGAAATTGGTCTTGATAATGTGCTTTTTGAAACATTGGCAGATTTGGCTTATGAGCATGCATTTGAAAAAAAAGATTAAGTGTGTGTGTGTCTGTGTACTGGAGTATGAGTACTGTCGGAGGCCAGATGAGGGTGTCAGACTCCCTGGAGCTGGAGTTAAAAGGTGGTCGCGAGCCTAGAGACACAGGTCTTGGGACCTGAACAGAGATCCTCTTCCATAGCAATGTTTTTAACTGTTGAGCTGTCACTCCAGCTGCATGAACAGGCATTCTTAAGCCCACCATGCTATAGGCAGACATTGCCAAGCCAGGCCAAGATGAACCAAATCACAGCCGTTTGGGATTGTAGCAAGAAAAGAAGATGTCTGTTATAAGGCATTGAGCTCTAGTGTGTTTCTCAAGAAGCATTATTAAAGCAACTGCAAACTATTATGGTGTCAATATGAACCATGCAAATAACTCTGGCCCCTTATTCTCGTGGTATGCAAGCACTCAACACATAGCATGGCAGATGAGAAATCTTGTGAAGCCTTTTGCCCAAGTTCTAGCATTGACAAGATCTCCTCACAGAATTTTTCCATGGCTGGCAAATGGCTGCTACCAGTTCCATGTTGAGTGGATTTGTAGGTCAAAACATCTAACTAAACCAATAGTCACAAGGCAAGGGGCTTAACAGAGTCCTTCTCAAGAAACCTGGCAGAAGACAGGGAAACCATCATAGGCAAGAGGGACACTTAAGAGCTCTGTAAGCCACATGAGTAGCAAGGGCTATCACCAGCTTTGACACGGTGTACATTTTAAACAGTTTTTAAGCACTGTTTAATTCTGCGTGTATGGGTGTTTTGCCTTACATGTATTTCTGTGTACCATGTGGTGTGACTACCTAGTGCTCAAGGGGGCTAGAAAATGGAGCGGGATCCCCTGGAACTGGAGTTACATACAGTTGTGAGCCTGTTCTGTGGGTACTGTGAAGCTAACCCTGTTCCTCAGGAAGAACAGGTAGTGCTCTTAACTGAAGTAGAAATTTCTGGTTTCTTTGGAAACTCAGTTATGTCATATGATATTTTGCTGAAGCAGACACGTAAAGAATGTTGAAGCAGACACAGGTGAGAGGCTGTTTTGGTGAAGCAGAGGTGAGAGGATACATGAGGTTTAGAAAGAACAAAAATATGACCTCACAGACAGTAGGAGGAAGCTTTGGCACTGGTTTGCCCTGCATCGCATTGCTGATCTTTGCTTGTCATAACTTCCTTCATAGAGAGTAAATCACCAAAGAACTTCTAGTGATATTCCACGGACTCTAGCCATTGGATTGGTGGAGCCTCTGCTGTTTCTTCTGGATTGAACTGCCATTGGTGATTAGTGTTTGGTGTTTGCCAAGTGGACTGGACTGCTGCTGCTGATTCACGTTGGTGTTTTGCTAGTGGACTGGATTGAGAACAACAATTGGAATAGCCCCAAAGAACTATTTCTAAACAAGTCCACAAACCCCATTTCCTATTAATCTTTCTTTCCCACCTACCTCTGGTGATTGATAGGCTAGAAAGGAGGTTGAAGCATTTAAGAATGGTTGTTAAGATAGGTTTTGAAACATCTAAGTCTACACTTAACTGTTGAACTATCTCTTGCAAATTAACAAGACCAACTTCTATTGTTAACAAAGCACATACCTTTAACCCCATCACTTACTTGGGAGGCAGAGGCAGGCAGCTCTCTGTGACAGCCAGCTCTCTATAAGAGCCAGCCTGCTCTACAAAGTGAGTTCTAAGACATTCACAGGTACACAGAGAAACCCTGTCTCAAAACAAACATCTGTTTTTGTAAGCCAAATATGTTTCAGATATATTTATAATGTATTTCATACATATTATAAACAAATATAGTCTTCCCCAATTTCTGAGGAATGAAGCTCTAGGACCTCTTATGGATACCAAAATTTGTAGATGCTCAAGTCCCTTGTACAAAATGTGCCATGTTTACATAGAGCCTTTGCATACAGCCTCCCATCTCTGCTAAAGTTCCTTTAGGTTACTTATCATGCCTAATACAATGTAAACAATATGCAAATAGTTGTTATACTATATTTCTTAGAGGATAATGGCAGGGAAAAAAACTGTCTGTATATGTTAAGTGTGGGTGCTATTTTTCCTCAATATATTTTAGCCAAGATTGGTTGACTCCACGAATATATAGTCCATGTGCACAAAGGACTGAGTAGACAGGTGTTGCAAGCAGGATGTAAAAAATATATTGCAGGCTGGCAAGATGGCTCAGTGGTTAAGAGCACTGACTGCTCTTCCAGAGGTCCTGAGTTCAATTCCCAGCAACCACACGGTGGCTCATAATCACCTGTAATGGGATCCGATGCCCTCTTCTGGTGTGTCTGAACACAGGTACGGTGTACTCATATACATAAAATAAATAAATAAATCTTTAAAAAAGTTTGCTATTGTGGTTGAGAATACTTGAAAGTGAAGTCACCATGTCAAGTGAGTGTAGTAACTTGTCAGGTGAACTAACTTTGTGGTTTGAAGGAAATATTACAATGTTTTCATTGAAGTGAGAAAGACCCAAACACTGGAAGCACAGTGTGAGGAGCCACAGGCTCTTTGGTGTGTCTTTTGTCTTGGAGCTATTTCTAAAGCTTGAGGGGAGAAAATGATGTCATAGGAAAAGTAAGGAAGGACATGTGTTAGTGGGAAGCTTAAAAGGAACCATCTGGAGCCTGGAGAAAGGCACGAGGTGGGGGGGTCACGGAGGGAGCAGAGGTGCTTCTTATTGTCCGGAGGCTTCAGAAATTTCTAAAAATAGCATGCCCTTTACTCATGCAGTGAAGTAATAAAGTGAAAACAACAGAGCCCAGCAGCACCATGAAGTCCATGGGCCATGTCCCAGGCTGAGCCAGAAGGTCTGTTTTGTCCATTGCTTATCTTCTGTTGTTTAAGTCTTGCCTAGGGCACCAGACACTGGCCAGGTTATGCCCAACTCTGCTTCAGCAAAAGTGTCAAGTTATCCCGACCACTACTTGCAGTCTGGGAAAATAGTTTCCACCCTAGAATCTGTTTGTGCTGTACTCATAGCCTAACATGCACACTTATTGTCCTCCATTGCGGATCTGGGTCACAGCTCAGGGAGGTGAGGCAGAATCTATGCAGGAAGTGCAGCCCTGTCACTCTGGTCCTTTCCTCCAAGGTTTTCCAAAGCTGCTAGAGTGCTGGGTGACTGTGTGTGTGTGTGTGTGTGTGTGTGTGTGTGTGTGTGTGTGTGTGATTCGAAGTTGGAAGGAGTAGGAGCCCTGATGACCCTGATGTGGATTACGAAGAATTGTCATACTCTCAGAGAACCTCCTGTATCTGGGAATTGCTGCAGAGAGACTTCATCGGAGAAGATGAGGAGGGTTGGACCAGTCAGGGTTCACACACTGAGCATTGTTTATGAATATAATGGATCAAGGGATTTGTGTACAAGTAACTCCTTCCTCAACAACAGAGGATCCAATAGGAGGAAGTAGCAGGTCTAAGAAGGCAATAGCCTGCCCTTCTTCAGAGTTGAGTGGGGCTGTGGGAAGTGGGCAGTTCTGACAGCTGGAGTCCAATAGAGCAGCCACCTCGGAACCCCAGAGACCCACTGAGCAAAGTAAATTTGTTCACAAGGGACGGTAGGAGTTCGGCGATAAGCTCCTGAGACCAATGGCTCAGATTTCAGCCCAGACCCCTCACAGCTGCCCCTGCAGGAGATGTGTGCTCTATCAGGCAGACACTGCCTCAAACTCCCAGCATTCTAGCTGGACCTTATATACACTCATCTGACCACAAGCCAGGCATGCCACGCCTCATACAATAAAAGGGGCGGTTTGCCCCCTCCTCACTCTCTTACTTCTCTCCCCTCTCATTCTTACCCTCTCTCTCTTGTTCTCTTGTTCTCTCTCCTCTCTGCTCTTTGTTCTCTTCTTTTGCTTTCTCCCTCTCCTTTCTTTTCACTCTCTCTCTTCTCTCCTTTCTTTCTCTTTACTTAACCAGCATATTCTATCCTTCCTACAATAAAATAACTCACTCATACATTGCCTCCTTTTTAATTAAGGCGCTGTGCAACAAACAGGTCAGCCCCGGGGGAGAGAGAGAGAGACCGGGGCCTCAGCAGCAGGCCCCCTGCCTCCAGAGTGAGAGAGTCACAGGCAGGCCGCCAGCCTAGGCCTCTGCTTTTGGAACAACATGAGGCCCCAGGAGAACTCCTGGAGAAAGGAGTCCTCAGGAGCTCTGGCTCCAGGTCTGTGGTGGCTATGGCTGGGCAGGGCTGGCAGTGGGAAGAAATGCTGCGTACAGAGTAGAAGGGAATCGGGGAAAGCTGGCATCTTCTGTTCACACCACCGCTAACTCGGAGCCCAACTCAAAATAGTCCTGGCGACTTGGTTAACCTTCACCAAGGAGATTGGCACCTGAGAGACAGGGACAGAGGGAAGCTAGGGGCTTAACAGGACATTACATACCCCACCATATGCACAGTCCACAGGAAGACATTGAATGTCCCACCTTATTCCCTTGAGACATTATCTATCACTAAACCTGGAACTGGGTTGGTGGCCAGAAAGCCTCATACTGCTCCTTCCTCACCACACTGTGCTGGGGTTACTGGCACTCAGGACTACACCTGGATTGGTAACCAGGTTCTGGGAGTTTGAACTCAGGTTCTCAACTTGTACAGCAAGTTCTCCTACTCTGAGCCATCTCCTGGCCTGTGACCATATTCTCCAAAGTTCCTGGTTATTGAACTGAATTGTGTCATTGCAAGATTCATGGTGGTGGTTGGAGCTCTAACTGTCAATATAATTGTATTTGAAAATGGAGATTACAAGGGAGTCAGTGTGGTTTAACCAGGACTTGAAATTGGGGGCCTTAAGGAACGAGACTGTTAACCTAATTAAAACAAAACAAAACAAAACAAAACAAAACAAAAAGGCCACTAGGCAGTGGTGGTACATGTCAGGAGGATTTCTGAATTTGAGGCCACCTTGGTCTACAGAGTGAGTTCTAGGATAGGCAAGGCTACACAGAGAATCCCTGTCTTGAAACACCTCCCCAAGAAAGAAAGAAAGAAGAGAGAGAGAGAGAGAGAGAGAGAGAGAGAGAGGAGAGGAGAGAAAAAAGGACAGATGGACATAGTGGGGGTGCCTCTATAATCCCGACATTTGAAGGGTAGAAGTAGGAAGATAAAGAGTTGATTATCCTTGGCTACATAAGGAGCTCAGGGCTGGTCTGGACCACACACGACTCTATTGCAAAACAACACCACCACCACCAACAACTAAAGGGAATGTACCATAGGTGTGTACACTCAAGGAAAAGGCCAAGAGAAGGCACTAAAAAAAGGCAGCCAGAAATGGGAACCTCACAGACACCATCCCTGCCAGCACCTTGATCTTGGACCTCCAGCCTTCAGAAATGTGAGACAGAAGTTGATTAGGCAACCCAGTCCTGTCCCAGAATCTCAAGCCAACAATGAAGGTCATCACAATCTCTCCTATCCCATAGGTTCTTTCAATGTGATGATGAGCCAACAACAATGCCTCTTCCAGTGGTGGGGTCTACACCCATTGAACCTGGTCTGGCCTTCATGACTGCCCAGTCAATACTAGAGGTGAAGCTATGTGGCTTTTTAAAAAAGATTTTTGTTATTATTGTTTTTGAGAGAGGTCTCTTTATGTAGTCCTGGCTGTCCTGAAGCTCTCTATATAGATCATGCTTCCTCCACCCCCCAGAGATCCTCCTGCCCAAGTGCTTGTGTGCTTATTTGGTGAACACACTGTGAAAGTTAGTTTTCATTCCTCCCACCATCTGGGAAATCAAGCTTGACATGGGGGGGGGGCACCCACCCACCCACTGAGCCATGAGCTCCACCTTTTTAAAGCCATCCCAGCAATACCTTATAGAGGGAGGAGAGGCAAATAGAAGTCTTGAGCTTTGTCCAGGCTGGGAACAAACTAAAGTATACTGGGAGATGGCAATGATAATTGGTGGCACTTCTTTTGGGGTTAGTTTATTGTGTAGCAATACAGAGCAAAGCAAAGGTCCTTAGAACAAATTCATCCAGGAGACCACCTGAGTAGAAGTAAAGATGTCAGGATCCACAGGCTTTGTATGAGCTTTTGGCTGTTTCACACTATCAAACTGGGTGACCATCAAATATCAGTGCATGGCTATAAGCCACCAAATGAGCACTTCTCTAGTGGTCACATCCACATTGACAATTTCTATTCTTTTGGCCTCCAGCAAATCTTCCTGAAAAGATTTCCTCTTCCTCTTCTTCTTCTTCTTCTTCTTCTTCTTCTTCTTCTTCTTCTTCTTCTTCTTCTTCTTCTTCTTCTTCTTCTTCTTCTTCTTCTTCTTCTTCTTCTTCTTCTTCTTCTTCTTTTAATGTTGATCAACCTTCAGCAGGAGTTTAAAGAGGTTATTCGAACAGAAAGAAAATGGTGGGATGGGGGAGGCTGAGCTAGAGGCTAGAATAATTAAAGGTTAAATTCCACATTTGCATTTGGTATTTATAGAATTTTCCATGCTTGGCATGAGGGTTTTAAAACCAGGCTGCACAGGGAAGCTCTTTCAGCCCTGAAAGGAGGGAATAGGGATTTTTGCACAAGATACTGAGACTCCCTAGTTCAAAGTTTTCAAAGGCAGCATAATCAACCCGATTTGTTGCTTCATATGAGTCTAGGAAGGGGAAGAGGATGGCAGAATAGAGACTGTGAACACAACAGAGCCAAACAAAGCACTGTGTCCAGACCAGGCACGCAGGGAATCCTTGTGTCCTCTAAAATGCTTATGTTTTGTGTGTGTGTGTGTGTGTGTGTGTGTGTGAGAGAGAGAGAGAGAGAGAGAGAGAGAGAGAGAGAGACAGACAGACAGACAGACAGACAGACAGACAGAGATAGAGAGACAGAGACAGAGAGAGACAGAGACAGAGAGAGACAGAGACAGAGAAGGAGAGAGAAAGAGGGAGGGAGGGAGATCAGACAACTCCTCTACCACTGACCCCATCCCTAGCCTTCCTGCATTTTTCTTTTCTTTTTTGGGGGTGTAGGGGTATGGGTTCTGAGACAAGGTCTCTCTTTGTAGCCTTGACTGTCCTGGAACTAAGTCTGTAGACCAGGTTGGCCTCTAACTTGAAGATCTGCCTGCCTTTGCTTCCTGAGTGCTAGGATTAATGGTGCAGCCATCACCGCACAGCTGCCCTCTTTCATTTCATTTTATTATTTTATTTTGTTCTGTCTTGTTTTGAGACCATCTTGCTAGGTTACTTAAGCTAGCCTTGCTTTCTTTCTGTAGCTCAGACAGGCCTTAAAGGTAGCAATCCTCCTGCCTCAACATTCTGAGTAGCTAGAATCACAGGAGAAAGCCACTACATGTCTTTTCCTCATTGTTGTCTGAAAAGTGATGTTGCTTACATCACTTGTCAGGAGAATAAATAAGTGTGGAAGGGTCTGCGGTCCTACATAGGGATGCTATGTCTAAATGAAAGGAGAAATAGGGAGGCTGGCCTTCCAGGCATCAGCTGGAGCTGAGGGACAGCATCGGAACTCACTTCTGCTTTTTTATAAGCTTATTTTGCCTCCCGCCCTACCCTCTTTTTAGTACTAAACTTCAAAGAAACTCTTCTTTTAGCCCCCTGATATTTGATTTCGGATACTGATGGGCCCTGTGGCTTTCTGGAAACTTTGTGGGCAGTGGGATGGGAGGGAGACAGAGGAAGAAAAGCCAGCAGCATCTGTGTGTGGGTTCAGAGCGACCCCCACCCCAGCAGGTTTTCTGAATATGGGCTCTGTATTCCTCTCTGATGGCCTATTAACCCAACTATTGGAGAAGAAGACTTGGAGAGATCACGTAGCAAGTGAGGAACAGATGCATATGCTGGGACGTTAAACGGGAGTTCATATTTCTGAACTGCTAGTGCTTCTGGCGCTCAGAAGTGGAGGAGGACAGATCTCTCTATAAGGTCAAGGCTAGCTAGGGCTACATACTGTGACCCCATCTAAAAGAAAAGAAAGGAAAAAGAAAACATAGTCTAGCATCCAGACATGGTGTTTTATAGCTGTAATACCAGTGCCTGGGAGGCTGAGGCAAGAGGACTACCATGAAGTCAAGGCCAGACTGGACTAAGTTCCAGACCAGCATGAGCTACACTGTGTGATCTTGTCTGAAAAACAAAAAGACAAAATACAAATGGACCATTTAAACAGACAGTGTACCCACAATCTTATTCAAGACAGCTCATTCACAAGCACCCACAGGTGGAAGCAACCCAAGCATCTACCAACAGCTGAGTGGATAAACAAAATGTGGTGCAACCACGGAGCCATGTAACTAATACTCCATGACTAATGGAACATTAGTCAACTGTAATAAAGAATGAAGTCCTGGGTTAGAGAGATGGCTCAGGGGGTAAAGCACTTGCCATCAAGCTTAAAAATGTGAATTGGATCCCTGGGATCCACATTGTAGAAGGAGAGAACCATTGCCAACAAGTTGTCCTCTGATCTTCACAAATCATGCTGTAGCACTCACGTGTGTGACCACACAAGAAATAACTTTTTTGCTGAGATGGGAGGAGTTCTAATACATACAGACAACCTTGTTGAACCTTGAGGACATTATGCTAAGTGAAATGAGCTAGGCAAACAAACAAACAACAAACACAAAACAAACAACCAAACGCTGCATGGGTCCACTCATATGAGGCCTAGAGCGAGCAAATTCCTACAGACAGAAAGTAGAATGTGAATGGCCACAGGGGATGGCAAAGGGGTGGATGGTGGGTGAGGACAAAAGCTTAGTTAGAAAAAAATTAAAAAGTCCTGTACATGGATGCAGTGATGGCCACGTGATGACTGGCATATAATGCCTGTACATAGAACACTTCTGAAGTGTGGTCCTATTGCGTTGATGCACATCTGTTATTCCAGAACTAGGAAGGCAGAGCCAGGAGGATCAATACAAGTTCCAAGCCAGCCTAGACTATGTGAAGAGAGCCCATCTCAAAACAAACAGACAAAAGAGAGAGAGAGAGACTAAACTGGTAAATTTTATACTTGACACATTTTGCAATAAAAATTAATTTATTGAAATGAGGATCAGGTGGGTTGGCTGTGAGGTAGGGGACTGAAGAGTAACAGCTTAATGGAACAGGGTGTAATTTAGGGGGATGAAAATGTTCTGAAACTAGATAGAAGTGGCGTCTGCACGGCAGTGTAAATGTACTAATGCCACTGAAGTGTTTGTTGGAAAATGGCTAATTTTGTCTCTGTTTTTTAAACAGCAGATTAGGAGGAGGTTGAAAATGAACATGGAAATGTAAAAGCTCTTTAATGCACTACAGTTAAGGACTGTGGGGAAATTCATTTTGGTTCCTGAAAACAAAACAAAACAAAACAACAGAACATTGCTCCAACAGTTTGGAAAGTGCATGTTTTTATGTGTTTAAGAAAAATCTGTCTGATAAAAAACATTACCATAAAAAAAAAAGATTGTTAAAGAACCGAGCCAAACCTCTGCCCTTTTCTGAGGACTCATGAGACTAAATTGTACCAGGAGAATGAAGGCTAGTTTTAAAAAAGGAAAAATGTACTGAGAGAAAGACAAGCAAAGAGAAACTGGAGGACATTGCTTCTCACTTTTGAATACATATTATACACCACATGGGAATATGTTGATAATAAATAGCAAATATTAATAAACATATAAGACATGATCACAGTATGGCTTCAATGATCAATCAAAATTATATATTTAGGGGTTTGGACTATAGCTCACTTGGTAATGTGCTCATCTAGCATGTACAAAGCTATGGGTTCAGTCCCCAGAACCACATAAAAGCAGGTATATGGGGCCAGTGAAATGACTTAAGCAGGTCAAGGCACCTGCTGCCAAGCCTGATGGTCTAAGTTCAACCCCTGGGATTTACAGGGTAAAAGGACAGAACTGGCTCCTGAAAGTTGTCCTCTAACATAACCCACAAAATAAACGTAAAGATCATCATACTAGTTAACAGGGTGTGATGATGCATGCCTGCAATCTCAGTGCTCCAGAGATGAAAGAGTGTAAGAAGTTCAAGGCCATCTTTGGCTACATATTGAATTCAAAGCCAGTCTGGGATACATGACACTCAGTCTCAAAAACAAGTAAAGACCTGGGCCTGGAGAGATGGCTTAGTAGTTAAGAGTACTGGCTATTCGTCCAATTTGGTTTGGCTTCGAGCACCCAGATGGTGTCTCACAACCATAACTCCAGTTTTAGAGAATCTGATGTCCTCTTCTGGCCTCCACAGGCGCCAAGCATGCATGTGGTGCACATATATGCATGCATGCAGAAAACCCCTACACATAAAATTTTAAAACATATAATTAAATAACTAATTAATTAGTTAATTAAAGTCCTGGCATGATTGTGCATTCCTTTAATCCCAATGCTGGGAAATTAGAAGCAGGCAGGTTTTTATACTCTACATAGTGAGTTAGTGAATTGCAGGCCAGCTAGGGCTACATACTGAGACCTTGTCAAATAAGTAAATACATAGTTGTGGCAGCAAGATGGCTGTTTGTGACAAGACTTTTCCTGGAGAGATGCAACACACATGTCTACTCATCACACATAAGGAGGCTATGGCTGAGCAACATCCTTTACCACCAAAGTCCATCATGGTGAACCAATGAATTGAAGTGGTGGTTACTTATAGGAATATGGATGAAGGGTTACTTACAGGAGCAGAAAGGACTCAAAGACAAACGCAGCATCAAAGGCCACTCCAGCAAGAATGACAGCTCACAAAAGCTGGAGCACAGTACACAGGTTGCAGACAACTCAACATGTTGGAGAGTGTCCTTTCTAAGTGACTCAGTTGATCTAAACCTCTTCCAGCTCAACTGGTTTCTGATTCTTCCAGGAAGCTGGTCTTGTCTCAGAGTCTTCTTTGGACTTGGCTTGTCTGAGAGTAACCCTCAATAATCTTTATTGATTACTTTTGGGAGGGAGGGGTCTAATGAATCTGGGCAGTTTCAGGGACTTCCTGAAGTTATTCTGAATCATTTATCATCTTTCTTAAGGAGCAAGCTTCATTGTTGGGTGGAATATTTCAGTCTGGGAGGAAACTACTACACAACAATGGCTTAGTGGATAAAAGGCTTGTTGCCATGCCTGGTGGCCTGAACTTGATTCCTGACACTTAAAGGATGGGAAAAGAGAAGGAATTCCTGTATGTTGTCCTCTGACCTTCGAACTCATGCATGTGCATGTACACACACAGATAGTAAATCAATAAGTAAAATATAAAAGGTAAATAAATAATGTGTGTATGCTTGCTCACACAAACACATGCCACGACTTACATGTGAAAATCAGAGGACAACCTTGTTTTTTTGTTTTTTTGTTTTTTGTTTTTGGGTTTTTTTTTTTTTTTTT
>NC_045030.1:6467006-6474264 GCF_008632895.1 Mastomys coucha | reverse complement strand
CTCCTTCTATAATGTGAAACCTAAGAATTGAACTCAGGTTGTCAAGCTTGGCAGCAAACACCTTTACCTGCTGAGGAATCATGCTGGTTTCTAATCAAAGAAATCCGAGGCAGACCTTCCAATGGTGTAGTCTTGCTGCTGACCTAAGAACCTCACTATGCAAAACTATCACCTGTGCTGGCTAGTTTTATGTAAGCTTGACACAAGCTAGAGTCATCTGAAAGGAAGGAGCCTGAAATGAGAAAATGCCTCCATAAGATAGGGCTGTAAAACATTTTCCTAATTAGTAATTGATGGGTTAGGGCCCACCTCATTGTGGGTGGTGCCACCCCTGGGCTAGTTGTCCTGGGTTCTATAAGAAAGCAGGCTCAGCAAGACACATGGAGCAAGTCAGTAAGCAGCATCCCTGCATGGTTTCTGCATCAGCTCCTGCCTCCAGGTTCCTGTGCTGTGTGAGTCCCTGTCCTGACTTCCTTCAATGATGAACAATGATATGAAATTGTAAGTCAATTAAATCCTTTTCTCCCCAACTTACTTTTTGGTCATGGTGATTCATGTCAACAAGAGAAACCCAAAGACACTACCATAGAAGGAAGTCTGTAGTTGGCAAACACCATCCACACGTATACAACTTCTATTAGCTTGTAGGTTCTCTGCTATAAAATGTGGACGGGGGCTCTGGACCAGGCATCAGAGGAAAACCTGAGTAAGCAAGCCAAAAGCAAACAGATCAAGCAACCAGGAGGAAACAGACTACACTGTGAAATGTAAACTGTATGCTTAGGAGCTCACACAGACACACATTCCATCTACCAATGATGTTCCAAAGAAAGCATTATTTTGATAACAGTAAAAAGAGAGTATCCAAGGGGCTGGGGATGTGGCTCAGTTGGTAAAGGGCTCAGCCAGCATGCATGAAGTTCTGAGTTCACTCCCTAGCACTACATAAAACTAGTCATTGCTTGTAATCCAAGCACTGGTGATATAGAGGCTGGAGGACCATAAATTCAAGGTCATCCTTGGCTATATAGCAAGTTCAAAGCCAGCCTGGATACCTGAGACACTGTCTAAGAAAAAAAAAAAGAGCATTCAGGGAATTAATATTTTTAAAGATAATTAAAATGGAACAATTAGAAATTAAAAGTATGATTTTTAATAAAATTAAAATGATTAGCATATAAGATGGAAACATTTCTGAGGTAATAGAGAAAAGAAAAAGTGATAAGAAATATTTTTAGATTTACTTTAATTATGAATATGGGAGTGGGGGGGGGGTTCCTGTGAGTGTTGGGCCCTCAGTGGACAAGAGTATCTAATTCCCCTTAAACTGGAATTATAAGCAGTTGTGAGCTGCCCAAGGCAGGTGCTGGGAACTGAACTCAGGTCCTCAGAAGAGCAACATATATTTGGTTTTTTGAGACAGGGTTTCTCTGTATATCCCTGACTGTCCTGGAACTCACTTTGTAGACCAGGCTGCCCTCTAACTCAGAAATCCGCCTGCCTCTGCCTCCCAAGTGCTAGGATTAAAGGCATGCACCACCACCGCCATGCCTAAACACTATTTTTAAATTGGCTTTGGCCTGCTCTGCTTCTTCCTACTCAACTATGTGCCCAGCCCTCACAAGGACTTCATGTAAGACTTCGGCAGCCTCTCTACCTCATCCCAAATATATCTCCTCCATCCAGACTAAGTGGAGCCTGGGCGCTACTGGCAGCCTCCCACCCTTAGCCACTTAAGCTGAGCACCCTTTTCCAAAACATCCACACTCTTCACTGATCATTCTTTCTTGGACTATGGCTAAAATATCAATTTTCCTCCCCATCCTCCTTTGGAAACACTCTCACAATATAGTCAAAGATAGCCTTGAGCTCCAGATCCTCTTTCCTCAGCCTCCCAAATGCTGGCTTTTCCCCCACTGGTCTTTAAATAAAAAATGATATCTTACTATGTCACCCAGGCTGATCTTGAACACAAAACTCTCCTGCCTTAGACATTCTAAGTACCCAGATCACTGGTGTGTACCACCATACCTCATAAGAATAAAAATGTTGATTTTCCTGGAATCTAAGTTTTAGCATAAAGACTAGCAGGAAACATCATGTAATAAATGCTAGCAGACTAAATGAATAAGTACTTTCAGTGAATGTATGAATGGATATAAACCAAGGGCTTTAAAATGCTACATGATTTTATGATATTATGTGATCCCAAAATGGTAATACCAAAGATATAACTATCCAAGGTGTCAGGGTAGGTGGATGACTTTACAACTTTAATTTCTAGCTAATTCTGTGGGGAAAAAAAGTATGTGGAAGCCTGGCATAGTGATGCACACCTTTAATCCCAGCACTTGTGGTAGGGGGTGGAGCAGAGGTAGGTGGATCTGTGAGTTTAAGGCCAGTAAAGTCTATATAGCAAATTCTAGGACAGCCAGGGCTACACAAAGAGACTGTCTCAGAATATAAACAAACAAACACACACACACAAACCAAAAACATATGTGGAGCTGGAATACAAATATTAGTGGCCCAGATGACTGTAAGTCACAGCCACCTCTGTGACTCCCTCAGAGAAATGGTGGACTCCTCCCTGTCTGTGTATTGTGACACAGCACAGCTGACAGGTGCCAACTGAGATGAAGTTTACTCATCATATGATCTACTTGTAACTTAAGTTCCCAATGAGCCACGGGACTTAAAGAAGCCTGCAAAGAAACCACACAGTTAGAAAGAAGATCAGTGACACAAGTTCTCCCAAACAAGATGAAATCAAAAGAGGCATTTTGTAGAGTATGAGCAGTATTATGTCAGCAGTATTATGAAGCAAAACCAACCACAATCCAATCATATCTGAGATGAAGCTGGTCTTCAAGCTGAAGACAATCAACAGGCAATTGGAAACTTGAGCTCCCAATCTTTGCTGTTTTCATGATGAACCTGGCCTTGAATATATGTTGTTTATTGGGAATGGCAGAAGTCTCCAGAACAGAGTCCTTAACTACACAGGCTCAGATCACCAAGAAAGGCAAGAATGTTGAAATTATTATCAAACTATTAAAACAAATCTGTAATGTAGAAATTGATGTCCCCATCAAGTAGCAAGATGCTGCAGCCCATTTAATAACACCCCTCATGTCAGAGTGCTGATGAACATGAATGATCTTGCCAAATATCTGCAACTTTGGAAGTGTGTTGTCGACTGGTGACAGTTACAGGTCATGCTGATGCTACTGTGGCTTATTGTATACATTCATATTTGAAGGAAATGCTAAATATCAGGGAGAGGCTAGAGAGAATCAAGATGCCATTCGTTTTATATCCCCATCAAATTCTCTAACTCTGAATTTTATTTGAATGTCCAGTTAAGAGTCTTGGGGTCTAGAGTAAGCTCCCTCTTGACCTCTTTAGCAGGTGTGCTGTTAAAATTAATTTTTAAAGATGAGCTTGGTGGCGAACACCTGTAATCCCAGCACTAGAGAGGCAGAGGCAGGAAAATTGCTAGTTGGAGGTCAGACCTTGCCTCACAAACAATAACAGGGCCAATGACATGGTTTGGCTGGTAAAAGTACTTGACACCAAGCCTGAAGACCTGAGTTCATGTCTCAAAATTTTTTTGGTAGAAGAAGAGAACTGATCCTCATAAACTATTCTCTGACTTCCTTATGCCTCTTACAAAGAAATAAATGCAATTTAAAAATAATAATAATAGAGCTGGAGAGCTAGCTCAGCTGGTAAGGTGTTTGCCACACAGCATAGAAACCTGAGTTTTATCCCCAACACCTATATAAAAAGCTGGGCGTAGGGACACACTTCTAATCCCAGAGCTGACACAGGCAGATCTCCAGGGTTCCCTGGGCAGACAACCTAGCCTAATGGGCAAGTCTCAAGTTTAAGTGACAGCTCTGCTCTCAAAACACAAGAGAGACAAGACAGTACCTAAGGTAGAACAACACTTGAGATCATCATCTGGTTTCCATATGCACAGACACAAAGCAACTGGAGAACAGCACCCAAAGTTATCCTCTGGTTTTCACATGCACATGCACACACACACATATACATGTATGTGCATACACACATATACATGTGTATACATGAACACACACATGAAAAGACAAGGTGGATAGTGCCTGAGGAACAACACCTGAGGCTGACCTCTGGCCTCCACACACAGGTGCCCATGCATGCATGCACACAAACACATAAACACAAAAAATAGTAGTAACTAGTATCAATAAAGTTAAGGGGTCTAGGGATGTGGTTCAGTGCAAGGCCCTGGGTTCAATTTCCAGCACCACACACACCCAAAATAGTAATAAGTTTTCAAATCATAGCCAGCCTCGCCTGGACTCACACATAGCGGCATTTATTACAAGCAGGCATGAGTAGAGTTGTGCAATGTACTCTTCTAACTCAGTGAAGTGCCAAGTCTCTGCCCTTAGGCATGCCAACAAAGACTTTGCATGAAAGGTACACCAAGCATAGATGTGACAATATTTAAGTGTCAGGATTCAACTAACCCTCCAGTTAGAACAGACACAGTGTCCTCTATTGAGTCTCAGGCAATAGGAATGAACAAAACCTATAGCCTGGGGCAGTGCACGCAGGGGCATTTGTCTTGCCAGACCTGTGGCTCTCACTCAAGCATGGGTGCCCATGTGATGTGTCTTAATAATCCCCGTGTCCCATGTTTCTTTATTTGTTTCTGAGGACAGTTTCACTATGACTCCAAGTCCTGGGCCCAAGCCACCCTCCAGACTCAATCTCTCAGTTACCTGGGGCTATAGATGTACCTGGCTAAGCCACATGTTTTAAATACCACTCATTCTATTAATAAAAACATACTTAATATATGTGTGTATGGTATGTATGTCTGTGTGTATGGGTGGTTTTCGCGTGTGAAGTACAGATGTGTGGGTGGGACTATGTGCCTGTAGAGGCCAGAGACTTGATATAAAAATGTCTTCCTCAATCATGCTAGGTTTCCAGATGATTCTAGATTCTGTCACATTAACAATTACCACTAGCCACCACACACCCAAACAGCACTTCTAGTTGGAACCAAACAGTGAGCACGTGAGCCTGATAAGGGCCTTCTATATTCAATCTTTACCAACCACTGGTCCCTTGGAGGCTAGACTTCGCATGCTTTGCAGATGCTAGGCATTCGTCACTGGGGTATTTCAAATGTTAACCCACCTCTTCTAGTAAAGCTTAAAACAACTAAAATGTGCACATATGTTATGTCTTTCATGAAGTACTTAGAGCCGAGCTGAATTATGCCCCCTATGTATATATTAAAGCCCTCACTGGAATAGTGGGTCTTTAGGAAGGTCATTAAAGTTAAATGAGGTCATACGGATCAGGGGCAAATTCTAGAAAGCTGTGCCCTTCAAAGAGGAAGGGAGACCAGGGAGCTCCCTCTTCACATTCGCTGCAGAAAGGCCATGTGATGGCCCAGCAAGAATGCTGTTCACAGGCTGGGTGGTGGTGGGACATGCCTTTAGTCCCAGCACTCAGGGAGGCAGAGGCAGGCAGTTCTCTGTGACTTAGAGGTCAACTTGGTATACAGAGAGAGTTCTAGGACAGCCAGGGCCACACAGAGTGATCCTGCCTCCAAGAGTCTTTAAAAACAAAACAAAACAAAACAAAACACAGACTGAGCTTCCTGTATTTGGAGATCCGAAGATGCCTGAGCCTGCAAAGTCTGCTCCTGCCCCAAAGAAGGGCTCCAAGAAGGCCGTGATGAGGGTGCAGAAGAACGGCAAGAAGCACAAGCATAGCCTCAAGGAGAGCTAGCTACTCAGTGTATGTGTACAAGATGCTGAAGCAAGTGCACCCAGACACCAGCATCTCCTCCAAGGCCATGAGCATCATGAACTTGTTCGTGAAAGACATCTTTGAGCACCTGGCGCATTACAACAAGTGCTTGACCATCACGTCCCGGGAGATCCAGATGGCTGTGTGCCTGCTGCTGCCTAGGGAGTGGACCTGACATTGTTTCTAGCACTCATCAGTGCTGGATGCTATAGCCTCTAGACAGTGGAAATGGGTGATACTAGCAGATTAACCGCCATAATGAGTTCTGGGACAGCCAGAGCTACATAGTAAGACCCTGTCTCAGAAAAACAAAACAAAAACAACACCAACAAAGAATGGGTTTGTAATAGTATAGGGAGAGGCCTTGAATCCAGTGTGACTGGTATCCATCAGATAAAAGAATTGTGGACTGAGAGATGGGAGGAGAAAGGAGGCAAAAAGGAAAGGGGGAAGAGGAGAAGGAAATAGAAGATACTAGAGGAGAGGGCGAGGGAGGAAAAGAAAGAGGAGAGGACAGAAGAGGAGAGGAGAGGGGAGAGGAGGGATGTATTCATAAGTCAAATGGCTTGGGGCTTTCTGAAAATGAAAGAAACAACATCGCTACCAGTTTCCTCGGAGCAAGTGATCACAGAAGAGCCAGCTGAAAATTACAATGCTTTTTACAATTTAAAAGTTATATGCACGGGGCTAGCTCAGTGGGTAAGAGCACTGACTGTTCTTCCCAAGGTCCTGAGTTCAAATCCCAGCAACTACATGATGGCTCACAACCACCCGTAATGAGATTTGACATCCTCCTCTGGTGCATCTGAAGTCAGCTACAGTGTACTTATGTATAATAATAAGTAAATCTTTGAGCCAGAGCGAGCAGGGACTGAGCATGCAGAGTCGACTGGAGTGAGCGGGGCTGACCAGAGAGAGCAGAGGTCGTAAAAATTCAATTCCCAACAACCACATGAAGACTCACAATCATCTGTACAGCTACAGTGTGGTCACATACAACAAATAAATGAATAAATAAATAAATCTTTTTTTAAAAAATTATACACAGCACATATCTGTGCAGGTCTGTGGGTTAGAGCAGATTCAGTGGAGTCACCCCAATTCAGAGAAGATGTCACCAACACAAAAATACCATGAGCACTGGGACTACTTCAGAGATAGACTGCCTCCTGCCATCTTCTCTGTAAGGGGATCTGCTGTGCATAACTTTTGAGGAAGGAATAGAAGCTTCACCTGAAGAGACTAAGGGAGGTTTTTCCCTTCCCAGAGCATCTTCTGTGGCTCTGCACTTTTATCACCAAAAGCCAGAAAAACCAGAAGCTAAGTGTAGTGTTGCCCACCTATGAGCCCAGTGCTTGAGAGGTGGAAACAGGAGGGTAGTGAATATGAGGCCAGCCTGGGCTACACAGTGAGACTCTGTCTCAAAAAAAAAAAAAAA
>NC_045030.1:6464645-6466410 GCF_008632895.1 Mastomys coucha | reverse complement strand
CACACACACACACACACACACACACACACACAGAGAGAGAGAGAGAGAGAGAGAGAGAGAGAGAGCACTTACAGGGCTAGGAGTGCTCTAGGAATGCTGCTAGAGTACTTGCCAACTGTGAGCAATGCCCTGGGGTTCTATCCCCAGTGCCCCCCAAAAATACTTCCTACTTTCAAGAAGTTACATGCTAGACTTCTACTTACATTTCATTGACCAGGATGTCATGACATAGCTACATCCACCTGCAAGGAAGACTGGGAAATAGAACTCATTTTTCTCCAGGAAGACAGGTACCTGGCTAAAAGTCTATTGCTTCCAATGTTGGAGTTAGGAGAGCTATCTAGGAACTGGTGCTACTCTTCCAGCTTTTAAGGAACAGGAAATACCTCCAGTTCCATGTCCAGTCTTTTCTTCTGAGTTAGGGGCATTCTACACAGTATATATTGAATGTGGGTCCTTTTGAACCACGGGGATGGAGTCATTATCTGTCTAGCCTGAGACCCTCATTCTCTGTATTCATGTCACACACTAAGGTTGAAACTGAGACTTGGAAACCAGGCCTGGGCATTTCACTGGTTTGCTTAATATCTAGACCATGAACTGGCAGGGGGCTTTATTTGCTTCTGGAAATCTGACAAGACGCAGGCTTCAGTGACTCTGGGGGATGTGCTCTTGAGGAAAGACCTAGCATGCCAGCAACACACAGACCTGCTCCCACTCTATCCTAGAGAGGACATGGGCTACATAAGCTCCAAACAGTCTTGTGTCCATGTCCAACTAGATGGCTTCACACCAACCAGTTCTGGGGTCCTTCACGGACTCTGCAACTAAATGGAGATGAACGAAATCACCAGACAGGCTTTTCTGAAAGTCGGCGCTGCTGGGTATGCAATGTTTTCTTGGACATTTTCCTCAAATGCTTGACTCCAGGGTTTAAGTTTTTAATTCATCAAGGGTTGGAAGAACAAAGCTGCAAAAAGAAATTGATTAACACTTGGAGCCACTGGGCACCACCATTAAGCAAAGAGCCAAAGAGCTTCAGTACGGGGTGAGGGTGGGGGTCCTTGATGCAAATAGCTTTGGCAAAGGAGGAAGTAAAAATGTGACTGAGACCAAAAAGCTTCTGTGTGCAAACATGCCTGAGCTGATCCCAGAAGCCTTTTCTTTCCTGCTTCTCAGCTCGGCGAATGATTTTCTTGGTGTTCTGACCAGATACCCAACACCCTTTCTTTCCCCCCAAAAAATTAAAGGCAATTTTATTTTGGCTTCTGGTTTAGGATACATATAGTCTATGACACTGGAGCAAAGCCAGCTGGTGCCATTGCATGGGAGGAAGGAGGCAGGCTGCTATGAATGCTGGAAGTCAGCTCACTCTCTCTTCTTTATTCAGTCAAAGCCCCCTGCCCAGGGGCTGGTGCAGCCCTCATTCAAGGTGAGTCCTTCCTCAAACTTCTTGGGGAAACTCCCTCACAGACACACCCAAAGGTGAGTTTCAATGGCAATTCTAAATGCAGTCTAGTTGACAGTGAACATTAACAGTAGCAGCCAACAACCACATAATTTTGTCTGTAATTCCTACTCTTTGATCATTCTCTTTTCCTGTTGTTTATTTTTTCTTTCTTTTGATTCTTTAGGATAGGCTTTAATTATGTAACCCAGGCTGCACTGAACTCCTGGTAATCCTCCTGCCACCTCTCCCTCCTGAGTTATAGTATATTGTGATAACAGATAACAGGCTTGGTCATTCTCTCTCTCTCTCTCTCTC
>NC_045030.1:6462135-6464635 GCF_008632895.1 Mastomys coucha | reverse complement strand
ACACACACACACACACACACACACACACACCAGAGTTTTTGTTATATAGGCTACACTGGCCTGAAACTTATGACAATACTCCTGCATCAGACTCCTGAGTTCTGGGATTACAGGCATGAGCTACCCTGTATGTGAGTTCATGCTCTCTTTGTGTTTGTGTGTGTGTGTGTGTGTGTGTGTGTGTTTCCATGCTAAGTACTGAACCCAGGGACTTAGAAAGCACTCTATCACTGAGCTAAATCCTCAAACTCCTTTTCTCCTATTTATTTATTTATTTATTTATTTATTTATTTATTTATTTTACATCGCAGTATCAGCCCCTTCCTCCCCGTCCCCCCTTACAAGCCAGTCTCCCCCCTCCCCTACTCTTCTGAGAAAGGGGAGGACCCTCCAAGGTGTCTCCCCATCCTAGCATATGAAGTCACTGCAGGACCAGGCACATCCTCTCCCACTGAGGCCAGACACAGCTGCCCAGTTAGGGGGACAGGATCCACAGGCAGGCAACAGATTCAGGAATAGTCCCTGTTCCAATTGGTGGGGTCATGGGGGACCTGCATGAAGACCAAGGTGTACATCTGGTACACATGTGCAGGGAGGCCTAGGTCCAGCCTGTGTGTGTTCTTTGGTTGGTTGTGAGAGCCCCAAGGGTCCAGGTTAGCTGACTCTGTTGGTCTTCCTATGGAATTCTTATCCTCTTTGGGTCGCTCAGTCCACCCCCAATTCTCAAACTCTTATTTCTCAATGAAGAGTCATAGTATAAGCAATGCTTCCAAAAGTATATTATCAATGCACCGATACACATGAGCGTACACTGATATACACAAATTATACTATGTTCCCTACAGTATCTTATAGCTTTTACAAAATCATTTTTATACATTCTACTGCTCAACAGGTACATAATAATTTGTGTATAATATCATTGTGAATAACAAATATTCATAAAGGGCCTCATATAGGCCTAGGGCTCAGAAATAAAAAAATAAACAAGTTTCCTCCCAATAGGTGTTGTATGCTTTCCATGAATGAAAATAGAACCTTATATTGAAAAATAAAAAGATAAGTGTGTAGGCAAGTGTAGTCCAAACTCTAGTGATTGTCAGATTATTGCACTATGATAAAATACATGAGACAATCAACTTACAAGGTAGAAAGGTTTGTTTTGATTCATGATTTCATCTCACAGTCAACTGGAACCATTGCTTTGGGGCCTGTGGAGACCTAATACATCACAGTGGAAATAGGTACAGAGGAGGCCTGCTCCATTCATGGAAACCAGCAAAAGGAAGAAGAGAAGAAAGGAGGGAAGGAAGGAAGGAAGGGAGGAAGGAAGGAAGGAAGGAAGGAAGGAAGGAAGGAAGGAAGGAAGGGAGGAAGGAAGGAAGGAAGGCAAATTGCTTACTTTTCTATTGCTGTGATAGAAACGCCAGAAGCAAAGCAATTTATAGAAGCAAGAGTTGGTTTGGGGTCATGATTTCAGAGGGTCAGAGTTAATGATGTTGAAAGTGGAGGTGGCAGATGGCTGAAGCAGAAGCTCAGAGCTCAGAGCTCAAACCCCAAACAAAAAGCAGAGAGGGCTAACTTGAAATGGAACAAGTCTTTTGAAACCTCAAAACCTGCCCCCAGAGACATACTCTTCTATCAAGGTCACACATCCTAATCCTCCCCCAAATAGCTACTAACTGGGGAGCATGTATTCCAATGCCTAGGACTTGTGGATGACATCTCATTTAAAGTACTACAGGGGCGGCAGTGGAGACTCTGAGATGAGGTGCTGTAATCCCAGCCTTGACAATATAGCCAGATCCCATCTCAAAAACAAAACAAGCAAGCAAACAGAAACACCACATCTCACTGAAAACAACTCTCAGCCAGAAAGTCCCTTGCATCATGACCTTTTTCTCATTGAATACAGCTTGGTCCCCAATCCCAGCACACCAGAGCCCTGCCCTTCTTGCTAGCTACTGGAGGAAGAAGTAGTGGCTTTGGACTCAGCACCCTTTCTTCTAGGTATTACCTGGCTCTGTAGAGCAGTCTTAGTTGAGGCAAAGGCTTCGGGCTCCTGGGGCCCAGCCTTAGGATATCCTAAGTGTCCCCTAGCCACAGGGAAAAATTCCAAGATGGACAGGCCTCTGCTGGCCTTTCTTTGGGGCAGTTTTCCTTCTCTACTGAGCAGTACAGCTTAGTCATCACTCTCCCCTGAAATCTTGGACTGGAATAGGGCTGGACAATGCTGACTACCTGAGGGCAGAGCTCCAGGCAGGGAAAATTGCTCCAGAGACTGCCTAAAGCACCAGGGGAAATGGCAAGGAAAAATTAATCTTCCATTGCTGATCTTCCCTCGGGTCTGTGACTGGCAGGAGATGATCACCGGCTCCTGTACAGCAGCCCCAGATCCCTCCCAAGCCACTTTTAGGAATATTCTAGGCAGATATACTGGCTGGTTTTGTGTGTCAACTTGACACAGGCTGGAGTTATCACAGAGAAGGGAGTTTCAGTT
>NC_045030.1:6458648-6461805 GCF_008632895.1 Mastomys coucha | reverse complement strand
ACCCTTTCCTCCCCAACTTGCTTCTTGGTCATGATGTTGTGCAGGAATAGAAGCCCTGACTAAGACAGCAGAGGTCAAAAAGAAGCTGTAGTTTGTTTAGCCCACCCTTTGTTTATACTCCATAATGCCCCACCAGTGCTGGCCAAATGACCTGTTTTGACAATGACCCTCTTTGGGGCATCCTCTCCAGGTTCAGAGGATGTATCCTGGCTCTCCAGGTTCGAATAATCCACCCTTTTGAGTACTAAGGTATTGACCTTGACCTGACTCTCTGCCTAGGACACTTGTTTGATATATATATATATATATATATATAAAATCACTTAATGCCTGTGATCCCAGTAGACTTGGAGAATACACACTTTACCTGTCTTGTTTGCCACTGTGCCTCTGAATCTGAGCACTGCTCATGGAATCTACTAAGGACTCCTACATTCCTTTATCTTCTCTGATCATGAGCTCTTTTAGGTGGCTGCCTGAGTCTTGCCAGATGAACTGTGTCCTGTTCTGGAACACAATAGGTCTTTCATTCCCTTGGTATTCCAGGAATCAATATTCTCAGGTCAGAGATAGAAGTACTCATTAACAGGTAGGCACAGCTCAGTCAAAGGGAGCCAGAAGCCAGGCCTCATGGCATAGGCCTGGAATCCCAACTACTTCTGAGGCCCAAACTGGGGGACTGAAGTTTAAAGGTCTACTTGGACTGCTGAGTTCAAGGCCAGGCCAGCCTGGGCAACAAAGTCTGAGCAGGGGCTGGGGGTGGGTATTACCTGACCAAGGATGACACCAATAGTCATGCTAATGTTCTGAGGAAAACCCACAAGGCCTCAACCCTAGACAAAAAAGCTACAGGCAACTAAGGAATGCTGGGAACAGGAGAAACATTCTTACTTGGAGAGGTACACACCAATTGGTTATTTAATACCAAGTGGTCAGCCCTGAAATCACACATATAAACACACATACATGCATGCATATATATGTAACATTCTATCAACTGAGCAGGTTGTGTTTTTATATTTAGGAATGCATATGCACATATATAACAACAGTTTTTAAAAAGACCATGGCTTTGAGAGAGAGCAAGTACATTGGAGTGGCTGAAGGGAGAAAAGAGAAATGGATATCTATCTATCTATCTATCTATCTATCTATCTATCTATCTATCTATGTATCTATCATCCTGCAGAAATTAGAAATACAACATATCTCAAAATCATAAAGGTCTATATGAAAAATAAGTTAAGGGCTAGAGAGATGGCTTAGAGGTTAAGAGCACTGACTGCTCTTCCAGAGGTCCTGAGTTCAATTCCCAGCAACCACATGGAAGCTCACAACCATCTGTAATAGGATCTGATGCCCTCTTCTGGTGTGTCTGAAGACAGTTATGGCATATTCATGTAAATAAAATAAATAATTCTTTAAAAAAAAAGAAAAAGAAGAACATTTAAAACAAAATAAGAGAGAGTATTATGAAAACTTAAAATGTTTGAAAAGATTGGGGGCTAGGAGTAATGTAGTCAGTGGAAGGGCATTCGCCTCACATACAGGAAGTGCGCTCTGCATTCAGTCATATAAAAACACACATTAAAAGGGGGGCAGAAGCACCCTTATCATGGGCCTGCATTCTGAGACACAGCAGGATAAAGTGAGGAGGGAATGCCAGCTGTAAGGAGGCAGAGGGTGGTCCTCGGAAGGCAATCTGATCTTTTCTGCTACCTTCAGAGCCTGATCTCTTTGAGGACCTGTGTTGGAAAAGCAGGAAATGGAGCTGCAAAGGGAATGGAGTAAGCCTCAACCCCAAGACTCACCTGTCCTCTTGAAGTTGCCTCTGGTCCTTGCCTGAGGGAAGCTGCTCCAAGCCGTGACTGATCTCTAGTCCTGCTCACCACCTGTGGTGCAGGCCATAGCTGCAGGGCCTCCACCAGCTCACCTGG
Organism: Mastomys coucha; assembly: GCF_008632895.1. NCBI lineage: Eukaryota > Metazoa > Chordata > Mammalia > Rodentia > Muridae > Mastomys > Mastomys coucha. The sequence continues at coordinate 6,459,868 of NC_045030.1, read as the reverse complement.
GGAAGCTGTCAGGAATTCCTAAAGAGGAGAAAGGTGAATAGAGAGCTGGGGATTGGCAAATCTGAGGTTATTTGTGTGTGTTTGAGACAGGGTCTTATTTTGCAGCCCAGGCTTGCCTGAAACTTGCTACATAACCTAGGCTGGCCTAAAACCTGTGGAGATTCACTTACCCAAGTCTCCAGAGTGCTGGGATTCCAGGCATGTGCCATCACACCAATTTCTTTTTTCCTGATAACTTCCCATTTCTCCCTGAGCACATGGTTTGCCAAAATAAAGTCCTCATTTTATAGGAAGATGTAGCCAAATGATAGAGGTTTGGGCAAATACGTTCTGAAATTGTCTGAGAATGCAGCTCAGTGGGAGAGCATGTGTTTAGCATGCAGAGAGCCCAGGGTTCCATCCTAGCACTAAAGGGGGTGGGAGCTGAACAGGTTGAGCACAACTTATCATGAATGTCCCTTGAGAGAACAGTCTGCCCTTCACTGATATTCCCTGTTGGCTGGATCTGGATACTGGAAGCCGGGGTTCGAGCAAAGGGAAGAATGGATGTTTGGACAGCACAGAGTGAGATCTCACACCCATCTTGGAGCCAGAACTACAGCCAAGGGCACCGAGGGCAGCTTCCTGGCATTGGCAACCACAGAGAAGTGGAGCTGTGCACACCCCTCTCTGTCCCCAAGATGCACAGAAGTGGCTGTGAGGCAAGGGGACCAGGGCACATCCAACAGACTAGAGACTAAGGCGGACCTGAGAGGTCAATGACAACTGTAGAAAAAAAGAGTCTGGAGTAGATTGGTCTACAAGTGGCCTCAGCACTGTTTACAAGTTCACCTATGGTTCCAGAACCCTCCTTCCTCCATGTCTGTTTCACTCTCCTCTTAAAATTGGGCATGGCAGCATGGCAAAGTGCCTCATGTCTCTAATCTTCACATTTGGGAGGCTAGTGCAGGAGAATGCCATAAGTTTGATGTCATCCTGGGCTACATAGTAAGAAACATATAAACAATATACATGTGTATAGTAGCAAAAGATAAAATTGACTGAGGGAAGAAAGAAGTTGATCAAACTCTAAAAATGATAATGTGGTGGTTTAAATATGTTTGGCCCATAGTGGGTGGTACTATTAGAAGGTGTGGCCTTAAGAATCAAAGGGCTGCTTCCAGCAAGAGGCATGTATCACCTGAGCCTGTGAAGATGAAACACCTGAGAATTGTGTCAAA
>NC_045030.1:6457908-6458132 GCF_008632895.1 Mastomys coucha | reverse complement strand
AAGCCAAGAGTAACTCGAGGTGCCAAGAAAGATGCAAAAACTCCGAAGAAGGATGAAGACATTGTATATACCAAGAAGTTAAGAACAAGAAGTCACCAGAAAAGTGAAACTATGTAGCAAAGACATTTAAGAAGGAAACATAAATTTGGCTTAGTGATAAATTCCAGTGTGATTTTCACCTCCAGTGTAAAGGTGAACTGTAAATAATACTGCCCGTGTTTAAG
>NC_045030.1:6451693-6457800 GCF_008632895.1 Mastomys coucha | reverse complement strand
AAAAAAAAAAAAAGAAGGCGTGGCCTTGTTGGAGGAAGTGTGTCACTGTAGGGAGCTTTAAAGCTCCACCCAGTGAGGAAAAGTCAGTCTTCTGTTTGTCATTGGGACAAGATGTAGAACTCTCAGCTCCTCCAGCACTATGCCTGCCTGGACTCTGCCATGTTCCCACCATGATGATAATGGACTGAACCTGTAAACCTGGAAGCCAGCCCCAATTAACTGTTGCCCCTTACAAAAGTTGCCTTGGTCATGGTGTCTGCTCAGAACAATGAAACCCTAACTAAGACAAATAATCAACAGCAAATTAAGCATATCTTTCTGACCATCTTGGCAAAAACAATAGGATGAAAGGCATACTATTTGGTTTCTGAAGACTGGTGACATAAAAGGCAAATTGACTTCCCCTGCTGTCCCCCACTTGCCAATAGAACCCAGCTGCCATGCTATAAAGAAGTCTAGGCCACAGGCAGAGGTCATTAGCTCCAACTGAAAGCTCCAGATGAAGTTACTAGTGACAGCATTATCTACTGTCATAAACACCCCATAGATGATCCTAGCCACTGTCCTTCCAGCGACCCTAGCTGACACCAAGTAGAACAGAGTTATCTGCCCCTGATAAGCCCTATTCATATCACAGGCTTTATGGGGGAGAAAAAGAAATACTTTTCTCTTTTCACTCTGCTAATTGGAGGGATTAGGCAAGCAGCTGGAGACCTGGTGGATGGGCTGAGGTCATTGAGTACCAGCATGAGCATGTGGGAACTGTCCTCAAGCTGGGACTAGAGAATGAGAAAGGACAGGGAAGTAGGGGTGAGGGAGAGCCACCCTGAAAGGGACTACCATAAGAGTGCCAATGCCTAAGATGGGTAAGGGGTGACTCATCTGCTTTTCCCACCACCAGTGGAAATAGGGCTTAAGGGCCAAGATCAGTCTAGTCTGGGAAAAGAGAGAGCCATGATCTTTGCAGGCCAAATTGTGACCAAGAAAAAGTGACTATCCCCTGTATAATTCAGGGCTTCAGTTCAGCTCTGACTCTAGTCTCCTAGCTAGAACTAAGTTGACATTACTAGAACTATATCAATGTCCTCCAGCACTACCGATAAGAAGTTGTGATTTCGCAGCTAAGAACCCTGAACCCTGCAACCAAGCACTTTATAACTTCATTCATCTGCTGCCCCTAGGCCATGTGAGGCTTCTGACAATTGAAGGGGAAGTACTGGCCTGAGTCAAGGCCTGATCCACACAGACAGCCCCCACCCCCCACATCCTTCACAGCAGTGGCTACACTGCAGGAACTGGCTTGCCCCAGATGTAGTAGACAGAAATTGTACAAAAGGCCTATGGAGCCTTTTCTGCATGCTCTTGCTGTAGCTACCCAATTTGTTTTCACAGCCTCTTCTTGGAAGCTTGGAGAGTCACATTATTGGTCAAGTAGCTTACAAACCGTCCCAGTAAAAAGTGACAAGATGGACCAGACGTATCCAGAGGTATCTCCAGATTTCAAACTCCCAGACATATTTGATGATTTTACAGTTTGAGGAAAGTGATTTTTTTATCTTGTAGTTTCTTGAGACAGGGCTTCTCTGTGTAGCCTTGGTTGTCCTGGAACTTACTCTGTAGACTAGGCTGGCCTTGAACTTACAAAGATCCACCTGCCACTGCCTCCAAAGTGCTGGGCTCAAAGGTGGGAGCCACCACTGCCCAGCTCAAAGGTGATTTTTCAAAACGTTTTGTGTGGATGTTCACATGTGTGTAGACAATGTGCTCATCTCTGTAGAGTGTCTTCCATTATCACTCTTCCTCTGAGGCGGGGTCTCTCCCTAAACCTGGGGCTCTCTCAACTGAGCTGAAAGCCAGAAAGCTCCCATGGTCCTTTTGTCTCCAAGCCCCTCAGAGCTGGGGTTACAGTCTTTTGGTTTACTGAGACTCCTAGCTTCTTACATGGATTTTAAGATCAAACTGTCTGTTAGTTCTGTAAACATTAAGAGCAACATCTACATTCATTACTTTTCTGTTGCTTTGATAAAATGCCATAACCAAGGGAACTTACAGAAAGAAGAGGTTATTTGGGTTGCTGTTTCAGAGAGATAAGGATCCATCATGAGGGGAAGGCATGGTAGCACCAAGGCATGGCTACTAGAACCTCAAAGCGATCATACCTCAACTGTAAATATGATGTACAAAGAAAGGGAGTGTCTTAGTTAGGGTTTTATTTCTGTGAAGAGGCAACTCTTATAAAGGAAAATATTTAATAGGGGCTGGCTTACAGTTTCAGAGGTTTAGTCCATTATCATCATGATGGGAAGCATGGCAGTGTGCAGGTAGACATGGTGCAGGAGAAGGAGCTGAGAGTGCTACATCTTGATTAGAAGGCAGCAGAAGGAGACTGTGTACTACACTGGGTATAGCTTGGGCATATGAGACCTCAAAGCCTTCCTCCACAGTGACATACTTCCTTGTGGCCTTGGGACCATACCTCTGAATAGTGCCACTCCCTGTGGCCAGGCATTCAAACACATGAATCTCTGGGAGCCATTCATGGTTTGGCCATTCAAACCACTACAGGGAGGAAGGGAGAGAGAGGGAGGGAAGGAAAGAGGGGGAGGAGGGAGAGAAGTGGGTAAAGCTATATAATTTCAAAGTCCTCCCTCAGAGACACATTTTCTGGAACCAAAGAGATGGCTCAGCGAGTAAGGGTGTTTGCCACCAAACCTGATGATCTGAGTTCAGTTCTTCAGACCCACATGGTGGAAAGAGAGAACCATCTCCTACAAGTTGCCCTCTCATATCCACTGACTTGCCGTGAACTTGTATGCTGATAAACACACACATACACATACACACACACACACACATGCACGTACACATACAAGAAATAAATGTATTAATAATAATATATACAACTTTCTGCCTCAGGTAATGGCTTCTCCCTGGTGTTTCCTGGAGAACCAGTTCCAGTTATATTGGTGCCATGGACAGAACTATTCTTCTTATAGCTAAATAGGTGGCTGGCATGATGTTTCTATTGGACAATGCTGCCTTAGATTTCATAGCAAACTATATCCTGTGTGCCAAACATAGCCAGCTGCCTGTTTTTGTAAATAAAGTTTTATTGGCATATGTCCACACCTATTCTTTTCTATGTTATCTATGGCTGCTTTTATTCTACATTGGGAAAGCAGTTGCAACAGGATAGGAAACAAACTTCAAAGCCTAAAATATTTATTCTCTGACTCTTACATAAAATTTGTCAATTCCTGATAGGGATTATGGCCTCTAGAAGTAGAAATATTTCTAGGAGCCTATGAGATGGCTGTCAGGCAAAAGCACTTGCCGCTGAGCCTGACAACCCAAATTTGATCTGGAAAATCTAAATGGTAGACAGAGACAACCAACTCCTTCAAATTGTCTCTGACCCCCCTCATACACACTCACACACACACACACATGCATACACACACACACACACAAATTAAAAACGACAAATAAGAAAAGAAAAACTTGGGCTGGAGAGATGGCTCAGTGGTTAAGAACACTGACTGTTCTTCCAGAGGTCCTGAGTTCAAATCCCACCAACCACATGGTGGCTCACAAACTCCAGTAAGATGCCCTCTTCTGATGTGACTGAAGGCAGCTACAGTGTACTTACATGTAATAACTAACTAACTAAATAAATAAATCTTAAAAAAATAAAAAGAAAAGAAAAACTCACTTTATAGACAAGGCTGGCTTCAGACTCAGAGATCTACCTGCCTCTGCTTCCTGAGTGGTGGAATTAAAGGTGTGCATCACCACCCACTGGCTAAGAAAAGAAAGCTATTCCTTTTTTCTTTCTTTCTTTCTTTTAAAAGATTTATTTTTATTTCTTATTTTATGTATGTGAGTACACTGTAGCTGTACAGATGGTTGTGAGCCTTCATATAGTTACTGGGAATTGATTTTAGGACCTCTGCTCGCTCCAATCATCCCTGCTTGTTCTGGTCAACCCAGCTTGCTCCAGCTCAAAGATTTATTTATTATAAGTAAGTACACTGTAGTTGTCTTCAGACACACCAGAAGAGGGTGTCAGATCTCGTTACAGATGGTTGTGAGCCATCATGTGATTGCTGGGATTTGAACTCAGGACCTTCGAAGAGCAGTCAGAGCTCTTAGCTGCTGAGCTATCTTGTCAACCCAAGAAATCTATTTCTAAGCTGAAAACTTATCCTTGGCTTTTGGGAGGAGGTAGAAGGTTGGGATATATTTTAGAATATATGAAAAGTATGCTTAGCTAGTCACAGTAGCAAGACATACTTAACATATGTGACACATTATATGTGACAGGTATGTGTGTATATAATTTCTATAGAAAATGGTAGGGCTAGCAAGACGGCCTATTGGTTAAAGACGCTTACCATGTAAGCCTAGGGACCCTTGCATTCCATCTGGCACTCATGTAAAGATGAATGGAGAGAACCAAAACAAAAGTTGTCCTCTGGCCTCCACGTGTGGTCCATTGTATGTACACACATACACATTAATTTAAAAACAAAACAAAACAAAACAAAAACCAGAAAGTGTCCAGACGGGTGGTAGTACGCAACCTTTAATCCCAGCAGTTGAGAAGCAGAGGCAGTAGTATCTCTGTGAATTAGAGACCATTCTGTTCTCTACAAAGTGATTCCAGACTAGCCAGAAGTGTTACACAAAGATACTCTGTGTCAAAAACCCAAAATGAAATAAAAGAAGATAAAAAAGAGAAGTTAACAGTCCTGTTGAAACTATCTTAACCTTCCAAATAAAGGGAACAATGTATTCTCAATTAAAGTGATATAATGTAGCTACTATGTTATTCTCCCCAGAACATTATCATGCCACTTCTGATAACCACCCTGCCTGGAACAAGCCCAGCCAAGAGGGCTCTGACGGAGCTGGAAGTACACACACACACACACACACAGACACACACACACACACACACACACACACACACACACTCACACTGCTACCTCATTATATAGTCACATATAACTTAAGCTACGTGAGACTGGAGACATGGTAGTGGGAACACTCGCAGCACAAGTGTGAGGACCAGAGTGAATCCCCAGTACACGGTGACCCCAGTGTTGGAGGTGGGCACAGAGATAGTAGGCTCAGTGGGGCTTTCTGGGCCCTCAGCCTATCTGAAAAAACGATGAGCTACAAGGTCAATGAAAAACCCTATCTCACAGGGACAAGGCAGAAAATGACAAAACATCAACTATCCTCCTCTGGCCTCTAAATACATATGCATAGGATCATGCATTTATACACATATGAATATACTATGTGATAAATAATAAACAAACAAACAAATACATTTTAAGCCATTGAGTTTTTCCTAGACAGAATATATATCCTAAATATACCTAGATAGAGACTTTTCCTTTTTTTCTGGGTATTAAAGAAAACATAAAGGCCCTGGTCACCAAATCCCTGGAACCCACATAGTAGGAGAGAACAAATGTCCTCTGATCTTCACATGTGCATGGTGGTACATACATGTGCCCCACCCCCACAAAAAAAAAAAGAATTAGGGGCTGGAGAGATGGCTCAGCAAATAAATTGCTTTTCCAGAGGGCCTGAGCACCCGTGTCTGGCAGCTCACAACTCCAGAGATTGGATGCTTCTGGCATCTAAAGGCACCAAATATGGGATACACTCACACAGAGGCACACACACATACACATTATCTTAAAAAATAAATCCTGAAAAAATGTTTTGTTTTGTTTTTTTAAGAACTTTCTAGGGCAGGTATGATTGGCATGCAAGTTTAATCCTAGCACTCTGGAAGCAGAGGCAGGCCTGGTCTACACAACAAATTCCAGGCCATCTGGGATTATATAGGGAAACCTTATCTCAAAAAAAAAAAAATATTTTTCTTGTTGATGAAAAAACGGTAAGTTTACTGAGTGTACCACGGGGGCATATCAGGTATGGCAGTATCGGAAGGCCCACCTACCCTTTATCAGAGTAGTGCAGGGAGATCTCACCCTAGGCGCTCTCTTTTTCCTTCCTTCCTTCCTTCCTTCTTTCCTTTCTTTCTTTCTTTCTTTCTTTCTTTCTTCCTTCCTTCCTTCCCCTCTCTT
>NC_045030.1:6448229-6451449 GCF_008632895.1 Mastomys coucha | reverse complement strand
GACCAGGTTGCCTTGAAATCAAAGAAATCTGCCTGCTTCTGCCTCCCAAGTGCTGGGATTAAAGGCATATGCCACCACCGCAGGCTCATTTTGTTTCTTATTTTGTTTGTTTTTAAAATTTTACTCTCTGTTGCCTTAAAATAAATTATGTCAGAGCACCGAAGTCAGAAGCAGGCTCACAGGTGGTATGGATCAGGAGTCCTGACTTGTCACAAAGGGAACACTTGCCTCTGCTCCACTTCTGATTGCAAACAGAGAGGAGTGGACTGGCAGAAGGGCTTGCATGCCTGGGGGCTGACATCATGGAGAGGAGACCTCAAGCAGGGCCTCTAAATCAGAACAGCCTGGGGGGTCCTCACAGAAGGACAGCCTCAGACATGGTAACCAGGACTCCAAAGATGTTCCTACCAAGAAAGCAGGGGTGTTGCATGGCCACCTCGGTGCATCAAGTCAGAAGCAGCCACTGGCATGGACATGTTTCCCATGATCCTGCGCCACAAGACTAACATCTTCACGGATGCCAAGTAGTTGAGTACCAGGTTCGATCTGAAGCACATGGTTGAGGACATCCACAAGCAGTGGCTGTATAAGGACAACCAGCTCCTTGATGATAGAAAAACTCTGGGCAAGTGTGGCTTCACTGGCTAGACAGCACGACCACAGGCTCCTGCCACTGTGGGCCTGGCTATGAAACCCTGTGCAGTAAGCCTTTGTCTAACCCTCCAGAGCTTCCAGATGTGATGAAACCACAGTATTCTGGAGGCAGTGCTAATGAACAAGCTGTGCAGTGAGGGCCCCATTCCTCCAATAAAAAAAAGATTTGGCTGTCAGGAAAAAAAATGAAAAGAAAGGAAAGCGAAAGAGAGCAGAAGCTCATCTACCTTTTCTGCCTGAGTCGTGTAAGTATTGTACAGCCACTTGCACTGCTCACAGATCAATGCCACTTCTTCATTTGAAGAATGAGTATCAAACATCAAAGGCACAGACACTGGCTGGGAGAATGGCTCAGGGGTAAAGAACACTTGCCACTCTTTCAGAGGACATGAGTTCAACTCCCAGCACCTACATCAAATCTTGCAACCATTTGTAACCCCAATTCCAAAGATTTCAATGCCTTCTTCTGGGCTGCTGGCAGGGGGGGCGGGCAATACACATATGTGGTGTATGGGTATGCATGCAGGGCAAACCACAAAAAGCTAAAATAACAAGCACATAAAATTAAAATGAATAAATCTTTTAAAAAAAAAAAAAACAAGTACAGAGAGATGAGCCTCTGGAGTAGAGCTGACAATCTTACCTTTGGAAAATATAACTTTTTGTTTTTAGTAGCCATGTTCTTGGAAAGATCAAGGCCAACTGTGTCTGTGAGTGGGTATGGAGAAAAGACCCAGTCAGGTATTTGGTCCCCTGTGACACCCTGAACACTGGGGATCTTATAATCATTCTCTAGATGTCAAAAGCTATTTGTGAGCTGGAAGTCTAGCTTGATCACAGAGTGCTTACCCAGTGTGTACTAGCAGGAGATTCCAGGGACACCTGCAACACCACAAACAAGAAAACTACTATAGGGCCAGGCGCGGTGGCGCACGCCTTTAGTACCAGTGCTTGGGAGGCAGAGGCAGGCAGATCTCTGAGTTTGAGGCCAGCCTGGTCTACAGAATGAGTTCCAGGCCTTGAGGAAAAGGAAAAACAAAGAAAAATAGAACCACTGTAGAATATTCTCAGCTGTCTCACAAAAGAGACTTCCTTTTATTTATTTTTGTCTGGGGTGTTGTTGTTGTTGTTGTTTTTGAGACAGTTCTGGAACTCTTTCTGTAAACCAGGCTGGACTAAACCTCACTGAGAGCCACACACAATAGATATACTTTTACTTAGATATACTTGGACAGCATTCTCATACTTTTGATCATGAATTGTGACTGGATTTGAAATTGCAAGGGGATTGCATGTATTAATTCCACAAAGACATATACATATGTACATGAGGTAACATACTGCTTATGTGAGGGGAACACATAGGAAGTAAGGCACAGCATTGATTGGCCCAAAGGGCTCTTCAGGATGTGTTAATCTAGTCAGGCTACTATAGCAAAATGCCACTGACAGGATCTGGGGGTTCAGGAGAGGGTGCTTTGAATAAGAATGGACCTCATAGGTTCATATATTTGAATGCTTAGCTACCAGGAAATACAGCTCTTAAAAAGGATTAGAAGGATTAGGAGGTATGGTCTTGTTGGAGTAGATATACCTTATTGGAGGAAGTATGTTACTGGGTGGGGGTGGGCTTTTAAGGTTTCAAAAGCCCATGCTAGGCCTAGTTGCCCCCCATCCCCATGTCCTTCTTCTTCTTCCCCACCTTCCTCTCTCCCCAGGTTTTTGCTATGAAATCCTGGCTGGTCTCAAATCTATCATGTTGGTAAAACTAGCCTCGAACTCATGATTTTTATGCCTCAGCTTTCCGTGCCAGAATTACAGGAGATTGCCTGCATAGTGGCTCATTCTCTTCTAGGTTAGATCCCTAGAGAGCAAAAGGCAGGCCAGATGCAGCAACCATGTATAAATCCTTTTTCTGCTCAAGCACCTCCTCACAGTCTGTTGAACTTAAAGCATGTCACACAGTCAAGGCCAAAGTCCAGGGACAGGGAAGCACACACCTCAAGAGGGAGTAGAGAAGAGTAATGATTTGATGAACTACACTCTGTCACCTGCACTTCTCATCCCTAATAGTCTGTGTCTACCCTCCCCTCCTGCAACTAGAGGTACTGAAACGCTAACCTCAGAATGTGACAACAATTCGAAGTAGAGACTTTCAAAGGATAATGAATGCTGGGCAGATGGCTCAGTACAAAAAGTGCTTGTTGGGCAAGCATGAGGACCAGAGTTTAAATCCCCAGAATGAATGTAAAAGTCAGGGAAGTATGCTGGTTGCCTGTAATCCCAGCACTCAAGAGGCAGATAAGATCCCCCAGGACAAGTTGGCTAGCTAGACTAGCCAGAATTAGTAAACTTTGGGTTCAGTGAGAGACCTTGCCCCCCAAAATAGTTGCTAGGTGGGGTGATAGATACATGTTTTTAATTCTAGTGCTTGAAAGGCAGCAGCAGATGGATCTCTGTGAGTGTGGGGGCAGCTTGGTCTACATAATTAGTTTCAGGACAGCCAAGGCTATATAATGAGACTGTCCCTAAACAGATAGATAGATAGATAGATAGATAGATAGAT
>NC_045030.1:6434149-6446909 GCF_008632895.1 Mastomys coucha | reverse complement strand
ACTTCCACAGCCAACAACAACAGGAAATCTAAGGTGCTAAAAACTTCTAATTCGCACCATTATTGCCATAATAACTGACTAGTCTGGTAAGCACTATAAAGTAAGAAAATACTGTGTAGACAAAGCTAGGCTAAATTGTATCTCACTAAAGATTTAGAAGAGAAGTATTACTTTTTCCCCTCCCCCTTATGGCAAACAAACAAACAAACACAAACACAAACACAGCAAGCATGAATTCTTTGATTATCTAATGTAAGGAACAAGACAGGGAGGGGAAGCTTTCACCAAACACATAGCAAAGATTTTCCTCTCCAGAAAGTCAGCATGATTCTTCAGGAGTCAGCAATGTGCTAAGTGCTGCTGGGTTCCCAGGAAGTGAGGTTCGTACCCACAGAGTCACCTAAGGACCAGGAAACACATGAGGTCACAAGCTAAGAATTTCTTCAGGACCTGAAAGGATCGCGAGCAATTATGTAATTATGAGGCTAATTAGAAGTCCTGGCCCATACAGGAGCCATGACAGGTATGAGTTTCTACAGATTTCCCAACTGCAATGTCTCCGAGCTTGTGTGGCCCTGGCATGTCCAGTTTCTGATTTCTAACTCCAGGAATCTGATCCGAGTGTTGGAAGCATGGAAGCATGCCTTCCGCCTCACAGAGTTCAAACCTAGTAGCAGCATTTAACCATTCTTAGTTTTCTGATAACCTGCCAGGAGGCAAGATTTATAATCAACCGCATGGTATTTTGAACATTAGTTGAAATTACACTTGATATGGGCTCCAGATCATGTTTCATTCAGTCGGGCTCACCCAGTTCCATTGCATCTAGAAGCAAAGGTCATGACCTCTTTCGAAAAGGGCTCAACGGAAGGGAAAATAGCAAGTCTCCGTGTTGAAGTAAAAGAATTTGGTTCATAAAATAAAACTCCAGCGACAGAAGGCAAAGGGAGTTTCCGCTGTTTGAAAAGGGGCTTTCTCAGCACAAGCTTGGAAAAAAAAATGTTGATGATTTATGCAAATGAGAGAGGAAATGTGCCCCGAGGGATCTTGGCATAGAAGCTCAAGTTGGAATTCTGGTTCCGAGGCTGGCTGTGTGTCTGATTCACTTGGGCACTGGGGCTGAGCCATTTAACCTCTCTGCTTCAGAGTCCCCTCATCCATAAATGCAGCCTAACAACGCTGTTCTTCTTGCCCCTGAAGGGGAGGCAGTAAAAATGAATGAAATGTCGGGGAATTACATCTAACAGCCATCGATTAGAAATAGAGCATATGGTCTTAATGACTGCTTGTTTCTACCACAAATTCCACTCTGTCTTGGGTTAGCTCTGGGGGCCACTCCCCACATGGCAGAGGTCCTGAAGGCAGTGAGTGCTCTGCCCACTCCAGAGGTGCATAATGAGCCCCTGGTGCTTGGCTTCCCCCTCCCCCACAACCTCCACAATGGAACCACACTGCCCAAATCTGCCCAGTGAGTGCAGATTTAAAATATTCCCTCCCATGTGTTAAAACATGTGTCAGATCACGTGTCCTGACCATTGCTTCAGAAAATATTGTCACTCACACACCTTCACAGGAAAGGAAGCACCTGCTCGCTGCCTAAAGTCCTTGGGAATGGTTGGAAATAGGCGATAAAGCTGGAGAGACCCAGTGATGGATTGAGAACTAGGTAGAGAGACATGAAGCTGTATATAGAGGTGGTGGCATGAGGCATCTACTCAGAAAGCACCAATGTTTATGCCAGGAACTGAATTAAACTCTGAGGGCTCCCCGTGCAAGGGGGTGGGGTGGGGACAAAAAAGGACAACATTCCTGGCCTTGGTGGCTTGCAGTCCAGTAGGGGACAGACAGGTTACCAAGGCAGCAGCCTGCTTTTGTGCTGTAATGAGAACAAGGACAGCTTGTGGGATTCAGGAATGGTTCCCAGGTCGTAGTGCTGTAACTGAGAATTAAAGGATGACCAGGAGCCAGGGTACTAAGGAGGGCAGACATTCAGAGCAGACGAAAGATGGAGGAAGGGCTGGGGATGTAGCTCAGTTAGCAGAATACTGGCCCAGCATGTATGAAGATGTCCTGGGTTCAATTCCCAACACTGCATAAACTTAGAATGGTGATTTCAGCACTCACAGGAGGATCACGAATTCAAGGTTATTCTTGGCTATACAGCAAGTTTGAGGTCAGCCTCAGCTACATGAGACCCTGTCATAAATAAATAAGCTGGGATTAAGAAGATGGCTCAGGCCAGGCGGTGGTAGCACATGCCTTTAATCCCAGTACTTGGGAGGCAGAGGCAGGAGGATTTCTGAGTTCAAGGCCAGCCTGGTCTACAGAGTGAGTTCCAGGACAGCTAAGACTACACAGAGAAACCCTGTCTTGGGAAAAAAAAAAAAAAGATGGCTCAGCCCTGATGGCAGGAGCAAGGGTGAGATGGCCCCACCACTAGTTTGTTGTACAGTGAGTGGCATGGGCAAGGGAGAGATGTCTTGCCCTTCCCTTGCCACTTACCATCTTCAGCAGGCCAAAGAGTGGCCCTGGGGTCACAAGAGCAGGAGCACTGGTCTTACTCTTCACTGGCTGCAGGCACTGTACCTTGCCTGGGCAGCACTGAGCACTGTAGAGCTGGCTCTGATAGCAAAGGCAACGGTAAGCCTTCCCGAGGGTCTGGGATTGGGAGAGCCCTGCCACTTGCTGGCTCCAGCATTGAGCGAGCTAGCCAGGGCAGTGTTGGAGAGCTTACACTTGTAGAGTGGGTACAGAAAAGCTGGCAGGCTGACCAACTCAGCTACTACCCAGGCCCAGATCCAGGGTAGTATCTATCAAATTCGTGAACTGCTAGAGTTCAAGAAGGAGTCGGTCCTACAGAGTCAAAGGTTCAGGATCTCCATGACACAGAGCCACAATGGGATGATATCTGATAGGAGTCCAGGTGAGGATCCAGTATTGATAGTGCAGCTGAAGCTGGGAGGCCTTGAACCAGACCAATGACTCATTGCAGTAAACGTCTACAAGTGAAGATGTGTGGGCAAAAGGGCCTACTGTGAGACACACTGGATCACAATGCAACTTCCACAAGATGCTTTTTATGCTTTGGTTTGTTTGTTTATTCTTTTGTTTTGTTTTGTTTTTTTGTGGGGAGGTTGCAAGGGTGGAGAGCAGAAATATAGGGATAGAGAGATCAGTGGAATTGGGGTGAAATGATGTGAAACTCAAAAAGAATCAATAAAAATTTTTCAAAAAGACTGAAGAAGGAGGAGGAGGAGGAGGAAGCAGCAGCAGCATAGGAAGATTGGCAAGGCCAAGTCTGTGTTTTAGAAAGATCACACTGAAGTCTACAAGCAGGAGAGGGAAGATATCATCAGTCTTTTGTTGTTGTTATTGTTGCTGTTCTGATAAGTACCTGAGAAAAACAACTTAATAAGAGGAATGGATGAGTTTGACTTGGGCATGTTAGAGATCTCGTGGAAGGCACAAGGGGCCTGGTAGGCCAGAGCAGTTCACAGTTGCCTATACTCCAAGTTGTCTCTTTTTTGCCCTGATCCACCCCTATCTGTGGCCCTAGTCTATGAGATGATATCACCCCCACTCAGGATGCTGGGCCTTCCTCCCTTAGTTAGTCCTCTTTGGAAACACCCTCAGAGACTCACCTGGAGGCATATTTTACTGATCTCTTAGCTGCTCCTCAATCCAATCAAGTTGATGGTCAAAAGGATTTATGCAAAAGGAATGATGAAAACAAAACAAAACAAAACAACAACAAAAACACTTGGGGATTTAGCCCATTGGTAGAGCCCTGGGTTCAATTTTCAGTTCCAGGAAAAACAAACAACAAACAAACAAAATCAAAAAGCAAAACAAACAAAACACCAGCTAGTTGGGAAGATCTCTCAGTCAGTAAAGCACTTTACTCAGAAGCATGAGGTCCTGCTTTGGGTACCCAGAACACATGTAAAAAGCCTGAGCCAGTGCCCAGTGGCCAAAGGCTATACCACCAGCAATGACGAGACTGGATGGTAGGGAAAGTCACACTCTGGAAGCTTGTTTCTCAGTTAGCCTGGCTTATATGGTAAAGTTCCAGATCAAAACAAAAGATAGAAGGTACCCGAAGACTGACACTGATGGTAGTTCTCTGACCTCCACACATGAGCCCTACATAGGAGTACATCACATATACCTGCATGTTATGCACACATCATGAACACACACACACACATAACTTGGAGGTAATACTCACATAAGGACATAGTTCAGCATTGCTTGTACATCGAGCCCTGAGCACAGTGACTTTACGGGAGTGGATATCTGAAGAGAAGACTGGAGAAAAGGTCCAAAAGAAGGAGAGGAAGCTAGGCTATTAGGGAAGACAGTTGTAGAAGTAGGGAAGATGGAAAGTCTAGGAGATGGTATCACCAGGGTCACAGGACAAAGAAGTGGTTGTGAAAATGAACTAGGTCATGGCTTAGCATCTGATATAGACTTCTCACTGAGACCTCACAACAGAGGCTGTGGGTAACATGGTCTACCTGGGAGCTTGCTTTATTAGCATGCAGGAACCCTGGGGCTCCACATCAAGCACCACATAAACTGAGTATGGTAGCATATCATTATCATCCCAGCACTGGGGAAATAGAGACAGAAGAATCAGAAATTTAAGGATATCCGGAGCTACATATTGAGTTCCAGGCTAGCCTGGGCTACCTGAGACTCTGTCTAGAAGAAGGAGAGGAGAAAACCTTATAAGAACTCTATATTAGACCAGTGATCTTGCTAAAATTACTCTTAATTATGTGTAATGGTGTTTGAATTGCAGTTTCTTTGGGATTTTCATCAGGTGTAATATAATCTTGTCATCGAGCGATTAATAACGTTCATCTCTTCCAATTCAGGTGGATTTTGTTTCTTTTTCTTGCTTGATTGTGGTGGCTGTGACTGCTACTGTCATTGTGAATAGAAGTGATGACAGGCCTCTTAACCTAGCTCTTGATCTCAGAGAGAAAGCCTTCGATATTTTACCATCATTTCTACTGTTTTGTTGTAAGCTTTGTTTATGTGTATTTTATCAATTTAATGATTTGTCAAATAATGAATCCCTGTTCCCTTTTTAAGTCTGCTAAGCATCTCTACCATGAATGGGAGGTGATTTGTTTTTTTTGTTTGTTTTTTTGTTTTTTTTTTTAATGGTCTCTCTGTGTGACCTTGGAAAAGTTACTTTAACTGTAAAATTTTAAATGACCCACAATTTGGCATTAAAAGTATGATTTCACATACACACACACAAACACACACACTAAGGTGGGCATGGTGGCACATGCTTCTAATCTTAGGACTGGTAGGCAGAGGCAGACAGATACTATGAGTTTAAAGCCATCCTGGTCTACAAAGCAAGTTAGTTTCAGGACAGCCAGGGCTGTTACATAGAGAAACCTGTCTCAAAACACACACACACACACACACACACACACATATACATATATACATGTATGTATATATGTATATGTTATATATGAGTATGTGAATATATATATTGTGTGAATATATATATTGTAAATATATATATATATGTATATATATATATATATACATTCACACACAAACACAGTCTCCAAGTGTATCATTTCTGAGCTTTGACTTTGGGAAACTTAATTAAATTTTCTCATATAGAAGATGAAAAAAATAATTTTTGGTTTTGTTTTTTTCTAGACAGGGTCTCTCTGTGTAACAGCCCTGGCTATCCTGTAACTTGCTCTGTAGATCAGGCTGGCCTTGAACGCAGAGATCCATCTGCCTCTGCCTCCCAAGTTCTGAGATCAAAGGTGTGTTCCACCACACCCCTGGTCTAGAAAGGATAATTTTTTAAGGTTTTAAAAAAAATCATTTTATGTATCTGAATGTTTTCCCTGTATATATGTCTGTGTATCAGATGCATCCTTGGTATCTCCAGAGACCAGAGGAGCATATTAGATTATCTGGAACTGGAATTACAGATGGTTATAAGCTGCTACATGGGAATTATAGTAGTAGTTCTCAACCTTTTGGGTGTGACCCCTTTGACAAACCTCTATCTCCAAAAAAACAAAACCCAAAACAAACAAAAAAAAATCTACATTACAGTTCTCAACATAGCAAAAAATTACAGTTATGAAGTAGCAACAAAAATAATTTTATGATTGGGATCACTACAATATAAGAGCTATATTAAAATGTCACAGCATTAGGAAGGTTGAGGACCATTCACTTATAGTAACTCCCACATAGGAATCTGAGACATTTCCTAAGTTCAAGAGGCTGGATTTGAACCATGACTAGAAGCTTTGGTTTTTTGAAACAAAGTTAGCTCATGCTAGCCTTGAACTTATGATTCTTGGCCTTCTTCTGCCTCCCTGCATTAGGATAATAAGCGTGTAACACTATACCTGTCAAGGACTAGGGTTTGACCATCAAAGCCTAAGGACTTAGGTCTCAAATATGTTGGAGATGCTGATGTTCCCACTACCTTTTTGTATCTTTTCTCAGCTCAGGGCTTCCTATATCCTTTGCAATGATGATCAGGAATGGGCTCTCCTACACATTGTATCTCTTTGTATTTGTTACAGTGAATTCCATTCACTGTAATTGTATCTCTTTTCCCCTCCCCAGTGCTAAAGATATAACCACACATGATTGCCCCACTATGAAAGCTGGAGTGTTCCCAAAGGTGATGCCTGGCAGTCTCCCTTTTCCGGTTCTGCTTTGGTATCTGGGTTTGCTTGTGAATCTCTAAATGATGTTCAGATCAAGGATCATATATAGCCTCAATGGAGGGCATTGCTCTAGAAGATCAACTAGTGCTTCTGGCAGTGCTGCCTCTGGAGGAAAAGGTTCCCTAGAGCAGTGCTAGGTGAAGAAAGGCCCTGACCACTCTTGAAGTAGTTGGCCACATGCTGGGGAGTAAAGTTCCTCTTTCTATAGCTGTTGCTGAAATACTGAGAGCTCAAACTCCCAACAACAGGGGGAAGAAGAGAATACTCAGGATGGGGAGGAGGAGATGAAGGAGGAAGGAGAGCAAGCAGAAACAATTAAGTAAAGGGGAGGCATGGAAAAAGGAGGAGGCCAGGCCAAGTGCAGGATGCAGTTGTAACTGGTGCTTTGTGATGGTTGCTCTCACCTTTGGCAAGAGGGCCCCAGTGCTGATTGCTAAACCCCATGTAATCCTGGCTTTTCTCTAATATGACTGTGTTGCCCAAGCAAAAGACAGAGCTGGGGGACATGGAGGGAGGGGAAGAGGGAGGAAGAAAGTAGTGAGAAGCCAAGTCTGATAAAGTGGTTTGTAGGAGCTCTCTGGAAGAAGAGGCCCACAAATCAGGCAGGTCACGCTTATTTACCTAGTGAGTTTGAGACCAGCTAGAGCTACAAAAGGCACTATCTCAAAAAACAAACAAACAAACAAATCTTTAAAAGAAACTAACAAGAGAAGGCAGTCATTTTCACATTAAAATTTCTGAAGGCCTTTGTGCCAAAAATTGTTTTGTAACCAAGAAGGAAGGACAGAAACAAAAAATGTCCTTTTGTTTCCTTTTGGTGTGATTCTAGGGGCTTTGTGCAAGCTAGGCAGGTGCTCTGCCACATACCTACAACCCCAGGTCCAGCACTGTTCTAAAGAAGTGAAGGTTCTAGTCCCAGCACTTGGGAAGCAGAGGCAGGCAGATTTCTGAGTTCGGGGACAGCCTGGTGTACAGAGTGAGTTTCAGGACAGCCAGGGCTACACAGAGAAACCCTGTCTCAAAAAAAAAAAAAAAAGAAGTGAAGGTTCATACAGTGTGGTGGCGGCGGCTCATGTTTCCAATCTCATCACTTGGGAGGCTAAGGCAGGAGAATCATCACAAGCTATACAGTAAATTCTAAGCCAGTCAGGGACACATCAGACTCTGTGTCAAAATTAAAAAATTGAAAACAAAAACTCAAGAGACTAACTTGTCCAATATCACACACCAGGCTAAAGGGCAAAGAGGCCCTTTAACCTAATGTTATGAAGTGCAAATCTACCTTTTCTTATTTTTTCATATATTCTTTTTCTTTTTTCTTTCTATCTATCTATCTATCTATCTATCTATCTATCTATCTATCTATCTATCTATCTATCTATCTATCTATCTATCTTGTCTAGGCATGTCCAAACCCTGGAAATATCATCCTGAGATCAGCAGGGGTAGGATCGCCACTCCCCTGACCCAGACCTGCATGTCCTGGCACACATAGCCCTGTGCCCAGCACTTTTGTCTCACCAGAGGAAATCACAGCATCTGGTAGCCAGGTTAAACTTCCTTTCCCTTTATAAGGTCATGTCCAAAAGCACCTGAAATTTTTCTTCACGCAAACGAAGCACTCCGAGCACCCTGGTCCAGCCCAATGATGCACACTCACCCTCATAGTCCCTATTTACCCTCAAAGGTTTAAATCGCCTCTGTTCCCCTCCACCACCAATAAACTCAACCAGTTCTCTGAAGCTGTTCTCAGGTGTGTGTTCCTTGCCTAAGCATTCACTACTGCCCAGGTAAAAATTCCTTCTCCCTTATAAAATCATGTCCAGAAGCAACTAAAATCTCTCCTCAAACAAAAAATAAGAACAGGTTGAAAATTAAGATGGAGAAATACAAACTGAGACAATCCTGGGATATACAAATCCTTGGGTATACTGCAGAGTTTCTAAGACAGGTTGGGTTATATAGTAACAAAGTAGTGAGTATATAATTAATTGAGAAGAGCTAGGTGGAGTCTGGCAGTGCTGGTGAACACCTTTAATCCCAACACTTGAGGCAAAGACAAGTGGAACTCTGTGAGTTCCAGGTCAGCCTGTTCTACGTAGAGAGTTCTAGAACAGCCAGAGCTCCACAGAAACCCTGTTTCAAAAATCAAAGTAAAATAAATGGGGGTGGTGGTGGTAAATATGGTGGTTCATATCTACAATCTTAGTACCTGGAAAAATTGTTTAAAGTTCAAGGCCAGTTTGTTGGTTTGTTTGTTTTTTTTTTTTTGAGACAGGGCTTCTCTGTATAGTTCTGGCTGTCCTGGAACTCACTCTGTAGACCGGGCTGGCCTCAAACTCAGAAATCTACCCTCCTCTGCCTCCCAAGTGCTGGGATTAAAGGCGTTCACCACCACCACTGCCCAGCTCAAGGCCAGTTTTAAAATACAAGAGTCTTCCTATGAGACCTGTTTGGCTGGGAACACTCCATGCAGACCAAGTTGACTTCAAACTCAGAGATCTACCTTCTTGTGCTTCCCACGTGCTGGGATTAAAGGCATGTGCCACTATTCCCCTCAAGCCCTGGTTGCAGAAGAGAAAGTAAAGGGCAGAGGAAGAGGAGGACGAGTTGTTATGAAGGGTCGGGGTGGGGGGCATCTGGTAAAGGTGCTTGCTACCTATAATAATCAATCTGAGTTTGTCTGATGCCTAGGACTCAGTCACATGACATGAGAGAACCAACTAACTCTCATTAGTTGTCTTCTGATCTCCACAGTGTGCTCTCTCTATATACACACACTAAAATATAAAACTTTTTTTTAAAAAGAGACTGGAGGATTGGTAGTACAGTTAAGGATGTAGCTCAGTGGTAGAGTACTTGCATAGTAAGTACAAAGCTCGGGCTCCTGTCTCTGGCAACAAAATAAAGTAAAATACAGAAGGGAGAGATTTGTCCCAGTTCTTTTACCCCCACCCAAGAATTAAAAGAAAAAGAGGAAGAGGAGGAAGAGGAGGAGGAAGAAGAGGAGGAGGAAGAGGAGGAGGAAGAAGAGGAGGAGGAAGAGGAGGAAGAAGAGGAGGAGGGAGAGGAGGAGGAAGAAGAGGAGGAGGAAGAGGAGGAAGAAGAGGAGGAGGAAGAGGAGGAGGAAGAAGAGGAGGAAGAGGAGGAGGAGGAGGAAGAAGAGGAGGAGAAAGAAGAGGAGGAGGAAATGAGTTTGAAGAGAGTGCCAGATGCCAAGGCAGGAGTATATGAAGGATTTGACTGGCAGAACTATAACCTTCATCTTCTGCAAGCACAGGGACTGTGTGTCTTTTGCTCAACACTGCACACCCAGGCCTGGTGTAGTGAGCAACTAACAAATGCTTAAACAGTGAAGGAAGAATAAATGAGGAGCATGGGGTGGGAAGGCATGCTACAGAGTGATAGAGTGCTCTTCTAACATGGGCAAGGTTCTGGGGTCCATCCTTAGCACTACAAAATAAGACAGATTTTAAAAACTAATTTAGAGTTACAGAGATGGCTTAGCAGTTAAGAGCACTGGCTGCTCTTGCAGAGGACCTAAGTTTGTTTACCAGTACCCATGCGATGGTCTACAATTGACTATAACTCAAGTTCTAGAGGATCTAACACCTTCTTTTGGCCTCTGAGGACACCAGGCATGCATGCATGTAGTACATAGTCATTTACATCCAGGGCAAAACATTCATAAACATAAAATAAATACATTTTTTTGAGACAGGGTTTCTCTGTATAACCCTGGCTATCCTAGAACTCACTCTGTAGACCAGGCTGGCCTCAAATTCACCGAGATCCACCTATCTCTGCCTCATAAGTACTGGGACTGAAGCCATACACCACCACACCCAGCATAAATAGATCTTTTAAAACAACAACAACAACAACAACACAGTTTTAAAAAAGTGTTATTTATTGGTATGTCTATGGATCTGACTGCCTGTCAAGTGTGTCAAACATGTGTGTGCATGGGTATTCAAATTTGTGTGGGAATGTGGAAGCATCACAGGGCACTGGGTGTGCTTTCTGAAACTCTGCCTACTTCTCTGAGGCAAGTTTTTTCCCTTAACCTGGTGCTTGCATCTCAGCTCAGTGGGAAGGCAGCAAAGCTCTAGCGATCTTCTGACATTTATGGGGATCCCTGGTTTGTAACGGGGGGTTCCTGGGGTCTGAAATCTAGTCCTCATGATTGGGAAGCAAGTACTCTTCTGACACATCTCTTCAGCTGCCATCCCCACCCGCAAAAGACTATAAAATAGGAGTGAATGAAATGTGCACCTAAACCCACTATCAGCTTTGTGCCCCTAATCAGAACCAGACTCAATAGCTTCAGAATCACCCAGAGGCCCTTGGGAACTCTTGTCCCTGGGAAATAATTTCCAAGTATGGCTTCTCTTGCTTCATGCCAGCTGTATGCACCCCATGGTCCCCATGCTCAAAGCCAGCTGGAGTTTCCTGGAGCCCAGGGTAGTAGAGCCCTGAGAGTAGAGCCCTCAGAGTGCCACCACCTTGCCTGGAGCTTTTCCCA
Organism: Mastomys coucha; assembly: GCF_008632895.1. Taxonomy (NCBI): domain Eukaryota; kingdom Metazoa; phylum Chordata; class Mammalia; order Rodentia; family Muridae; genus Mastomys; species Mastomys coucha. Next base: position 6,435,650 of record NC_045030.1, on the reverse strand, counting down.
ACTCCTGTCCCACGTGGTTTGCTGGCCAAGTCAATGCTACTGTTTCCACAACATCACTTCCTCTGCAGCGTGAGAAAAGAGGAAGAAAACTGCCTCTGTGACTGGCCTCTTCCCCCAGGGAAAGCACAAAGCTCTTGGAAACAATCAAAGCAGCCCTGTGTGCAGGGGAGACTTTTGTCTGTGCAGTCAGGGGTTGCTGAGCCCTCGACTTCCTGCAGGGACATTCGGCAGCTTTGCAGATAAATAAACGCTCACATTCAGAATGACCAGCCTAGAACACTTTTATGAGCCTTTCTCTTCCCCAGGCTGTACACAGATAATAAATCAAATTAGCATCTCGAACCTCCGGTTCAGTGCTCACCAGCATCAGTTGAGTTTCCAAGAGGCTGTTTCCAACTATTATCAGCTGGTGAAGTTGGAAAATTTTTGGACACTTCCAATGCTGGATAGGCCTCAGACTGAGGTTACAGGGTCCTTTTGGCCATTCCAGACCAGACTGTAAAAGAGGCAGCCAGAACCCCAGCCTCGGAATCCAGATTGGGTTGTAACTTAGAGAGAAAATACACATTTTCATTTTTCGGTCAATAATCATAGGAACATGAGCCAAAATAGACAACTGTCAGAAGGAGAGGGAGGGGTAGAAAGGGAGGGTGAGATGCGGAGGAGGACGCAGGATTACAGTAATAATCAGAAACAGAGCAGGCATCTTTCCCATTCCCTGCTCCGTTTCATACATGCTTGCAGGACAAGACTGAATAAAGGAGAAGGGTTTTCTTCAGGTAACCAGAAGTAAAACCTGCTCTTATTTCACGATGGCCAGATGGTAGAATGAAAGGGTTAACTGCTAAGATTTAGGGGTGTGATATGGTTTAAAATGTGTTCTGCTGCACTATCTAAATAGAAGAATGTTTTGGAATTGCACCCTGTCTTGGTCCTCCAGAAGGAACAGGAAAGCATCGATGTGATCACCGGTGTCATCCTGCTGAGTGGCCTCTCAGCCGGCAAGGACTGCCACTCGGAAACAAGCTGTGTAGTGTGGTCCTTGAATTAATAGAAATAAAATAAAATAACCATAGGCTAGAGAGATGGCTCAGCAACTAAGTGCTCATCAGTGTGAGGAGCTGAGTTCAGTTCCCAGTGCCCATATTAGAAGACTCACAAACACCTGTAACTTCAGCTCAGAGGAAATCTGAGGACTCTCCTGACCTCTGAGGGCACCAGGACTCACGTGCACATGGACACAATGTAAAAAGAAATAAAATAATTCTCAAAATAAAACAAGCACCCTGCTCAGGGGGGTAGTCCATGCCTATTTGTAATCCCAGCACTCAGGACAATGAAGCAGGAGGGTTGCCATGAGTTCCAGACCTGCCTGGGGCTACCTGCATACAGAGTGAGGCAGTCTCCTAAAACCAGAAAATTGCCACAGAACTGCAACACTTAAGTGGATTTCCCAGCTCCACTCTACTAGAAGGGAAGTCAGTGAACCTTGTTCAGCCTG
>NC_045030.1:6433102-6434139 GCF_008632895.1 Mastomys coucha | reverse complement strand
CTTTTCTAATGTGCCTTCAATTGCTTGCTGGGATGACTAGGGTAGGTGGAGGCAAGGGTAGGGATGGGAGGTTAATACATTTTTGAATAAGGTTTCCTGTTATCTGGAAACATTGAAAAAGAGAGACAAGAGAAAGAAAGAAAAAGAAAAATAGAAAGTCGGAAAAGCTATAGGTTTTATTCAACCAAGACAATCCTCTTAGGGTGAACAATGGTTAGTGCTTTCTGTAAACTCACTTGCCAACCAATGAGCTTGTCAATCATTTCTTCAGACACTCATTCTCTCAATACTTATTGAGTGTCTACTATATGCTAACAACAGTACTCCATGCAAATATATAGGCATCAAGTGAACACTAGGTTTTCTGGATGAGTCTTTACTTTGGACAACACGGTGACTACTGCTACAGGCTGTTTAACCAAGCTACACTTTGAGAGACTTGGGTTCACATTCTCACATAACTTGCAGGGCAACTGAATCAGCAGTATGATTACTTTTTCCTCTGTGCCTCAGTTTCCTGCTCTGCCAACCAAGGCCCTACCTAGCACAGAGCATGAGAGTGAGAGGCATTAGTGTTAGCACAGTGATCCCATCCTAGGACTCCCGGGTCCACAGACCCCTGCTCGGTCCTATTTCCGAAGCTGGCCAGGCCCTCTGCCGCTGACCCTGGAAATCGGGTCACGGTAGACAAGGCGGAGTGTGCAGAGGGAGGGGTCCTTTGCGCGCGGCTACTCGGGTTTCCCTAGGGCCGCCGGATAGTCTAAAAACTCACTTCGGAGGAAGGGAAAGAGCGTGAAGTGGCGCTTTCGATCTGAGACACCCCCTCCCGGAGACATCACCCCCTCCTCCCACCCAGGCGCGGAGTGAAATCTTAGAAGCCGAGGCTGCTGGGTTTGAACGGAATGCCGGAGTCGGTGGAAGTCGGAGCTAGTCCCCCCGAAGGTCAGCGAGTTGTTTTGAGTTCTCGTACCCGGAAGGGGGGGGAGCAGGGAGGAGAGGACGCCAGGGCCCGAGAGACCCCGCGTCAGAGCAGAAAT
>NC_045030.1:6429733-6432434 GCF_008632895.1 Mastomys coucha | reverse complement strand
GCACAAAGTGGCGCGTAATACTCTTGCGTGGGAGGGTTGAGGACACAAACTTGGTCAGCTGCCAAGAACCCTTAGGAACTTTGGTGTCGCCCTCATTCTCCAGTGCCCTGGAATATACTCCTCTTTCTAGGGGAGTCCACGATGATCAGGTCTGAGGCCTGGAAAGAGTGTAGCAGTGTGAGCTAGCCTGGGACGAGAAAACCACCCTCCCCCGTTCCTCTCGCGGAGGCACAGAACAGTTGTCTTGCAAAGTTTCCTGTACTCCTCCCCACACAGCCCAGTTGAGGAAGGGTGGCTCTTCCGGAGGTGAGGGAGGAGGGAATAGTCTCGAATCTAGGACTGGTGCATTAGTTCCTTTAACTATGACCCTTGAGCGCGAGGGACACCCAGGTCCCCGCGTGTTGGTGTTCCTTCCAGACACTACACTTCAGTCCGCTGTAGCGTCTGTTTATGGTCGCGGCAGCGTGTGCTGAGCAAAGTCTGGGACAACAGGAGACGCCATTTGCATCCCCCCGCCGCACCCCTGCAGGTTGGCAGGGGAGGGAGTGTCGCCCCCCACGGAAGCGCAATTCTGGCAGTGACACTGATTAGATGCTGTGCCGCTACGTGCACGGAATCGGGGTGGGCCTTCATCACTCCTGTTCGCCACTCACTCTTCTGGTGGGAAAGTTGTGGGTCCCCCCCCCCCTCTCGCCACACAGCTGCCGTCTCCGGGGGCGGAATTAGGAGAACGCGTTAGCTCAGCCTTGAGAGAGGATCTCGCCGGCCGTAGAAAGCCGCCGGGCCGGGGCCTCGAAAATCCAGCCCTGGCTTTGCGTCGAGCTGCCGAGTGCGCCGCTTACGCGCGCCTGGCCAGCCGAGGCCTGGTTTCCATCTGCCCCTTTTGCCTCCGTGTTAAGTTCGCCGGGGAAAACCCAACGATCCGTGCAAAGCCCCTCGGAGGAGCGCTACCCCCACCCCAGCCTGATCCTGACCGATGGAAAAAATGACAGTATAGGTCAGAACAGGCTGCCCGGGAGTATTAATGTGGCTGTCTCTGTTCCCGGTGCTAGGGGAGGATGGGCGCCTAGCCAGGAAACCGCCGAGGGAGGAGCCATGAAGGCCGCCTTCCCCTCTTGAGGCTAGAAAACGTGGATTCTCACAGGGACCAAACAAATGTGGTTAGACAGCTACGGGAACTTATCCCAGTTAAATACGGATTCATCCTGTGTATTTCAAGCGACACCCCCTCCCCCACAATCAAATACTCTGCTTCAGTTAAAAATAAGATGAAAACAGGTTAATCTGTAGATGCAAGCCTTTCTGTTTACTTGTCACGAAACGTGTCTTTTGGAGGATCTGACCTGAACCCAATCATCTTGGTACAGACAGTGTGTCCTAAGGTAGAAGATTCTCCGTTATGCTGCACCTTCGAGAACCTTTAATTAATAGAACTCGAAAGGACTATTTTAGTTGTAGTTTCTATTTGACGCTGCTTACTCTTCCTTGCACACTCCTGCAAGGTTGTTTGTACTTAGCTCTTACAACCCACGTTTCTCTCTTGCCTTTCTTTTCCTGCGTACGTGCCGCAGGGTGCGGGCAGGAGGAGGCCACAGAACTATGCTGCTGCTAAGGCCGCCGCCCTCGGACTCACTCGCGCACCACGCGGCCTCCGAGGAGGGGAAATGTGAGCTCTCCGGGTGGCGCTCGAGAACTGGAATTCTGATTTGGGTCTGAGGAATTTGTTTCCGAGGCAGATCAGCTACAGCTTGGACGTGGGGAGTAGGTAGAGACTGTACAGGGCAAGCTCCAGAGGTGACCCAGGCTCTCGGGAGCAAACTTTAGAACCGTGTTGTGTTCTTTGTCTTTCGCGGGGCTGGCAGCCTGGCACTCACAGCTCAGATAAGGATCTACTAAGAGCCACAGCCCATCGCCAGCACATTTAAGTGATTAGTCTACCGCCCGTAGCCACTTAAGAGAAATGTCTTGTCTTTGAGAAAGAAAAAAAAATCGGCTTCATGTTATGAGTTGTATTGGACCTTTCAGGCCCTCCTTTGCTGCCTGCACACATCTCCCTACCGTGCCAGCTATAGTAAGGAGAACCTTTCCTAAATAGGAATCTAGCCAATCCTGCTCACCTGAACATTATTTATATTTGGGTGTCAGTAAAATGTAGTCCACTAATGGCAGAGGACTTGCCTTTCACCCAGCCTCACCAAGAACAAGGTAGCCTTGAATCGTTTTGAAAAAAATCACCTTGAATAAAGGTGGGCTGGAAGAGTATTCTGAAAGACCCCTGCTGTGTCCTTCCTGACAGCGGGGAGAGTGTAAGGATGGTGAGGCTGATCCCTGCCTGGAACTTGACACAGTAATCCAAACTAAATGAATGCCTCAGAGAAGCCCAGTCCCGGGGCTTGCAAGCTCTTCCTTAAAGTTCTAGCACTCGGGAGACTGAAGCAGAGGATTGCCTTAAACCCCAGACCGACCTGGGATCCAGAGTAAGGGCTGGAAGCCAGAGTTAAGGGCTGGGGGAAGCCACTCTTCCACACCACCAAGTCAGGCTTTTAAGGTGAAGGAGTCAAGAGATAGTTTGAGGACGTTTTGCTTCAACTATCTTGTGGCCAAAAAAACAATGAATGTGCTTTCCACTTTGCCCAAACATGCCTCCCAAGAGACCTGGGGGAACTTTAACATGGGGGGGGGGGTTCTTACCCCTCTCCTT
>NC_045030.1:6429394-6429723 GCF_008632895.1 Mastomys coucha | reverse complement strand
GGACGGCAATGCAGTACCCTAGCAAGCATATGTGGCATTGGAGTGGTCTACACACTGGAAGCAGATTCTCCTCAGACCAATTCTATTATGAGGTGGACACTAAGACTGCTTTCCTTGCCTTAATTGTGCCGACCCTAGGATCCAGAACTGTTAAGCAGCTTCCCCAAAGCCCCAACGTTACGAATAGGTCCTGGATTGACTAGAAAGAGGGCTGTGTGGCCTCTCCCACGCTGTACCCTGTGTGATTTATTTAAGGGTCCCCCACCGGGACTGGCTGGACCCCAACCCTCCAAAAAATGTGGCTTGAGATGCCCAACATTTTTGACTGT
>NC_045030.1:6428021-6429384 GCF_008632895.1 Mastomys coucha | reverse complement strand
AGGAACGCTCCAGACTAAGGGAACAGAATCTACCGTGACTCTGCAGCACAAAAAAGAGTCGAAGGGAGGCAGTGCAAAGGCCCCTAGCCCACCTAGCCGCATAGCATCCGGCAGTCACGTCCGCCGGAGGTGACTAGGGCCTGGGGGTAGCCGATTGCTCAGGAACTCCTTATCGCCTATCTTCACTGGTCCTGTGCGGCTTAGGTAAACGGCCACCCGCGGTGGTGACTGGTTCGTGCAGGTCCCCCCGTCTCCAGGCGCGCCCCTAGGCTCCTCCGGTGGATCTGGCTAGATGCCTAGTGGCGCCTCCAGAAGCTCCCGTCTTCTCTCCACTTGAGGCGCCAGCCCTGAGCTAAGCTCTGGTGCTTGGGGCTAGAGAGCCCAGTTCATCAATCCAAGTTGGGACGGCTGGATCCGGTTGTTCGCCCTCAATGCAACCCGATTACCACCAGCTCCCTATTCCCCCAAGCGCGCTCCAGGCCTCCACTTTCCCTTCCTCTTCCTGGCTCGCTCTGGTGCTTCGAAAGCTCGCAGCGATTGTTTGCTTCGAAGAGTCCAGGTGGGGAAGGCTGTGCCCTCCCCCCTAGCCCGCATGTGTGCACAGGCTGCTGAAGCCTGGCGCGCACAGCCAGGCCTAAGGACTCCCTTGTCCCCCCCACCCCGAGAAGTGGCAGCTGCTGGAGAGGATCTATTCTATCCGTGCTTCGGAGTGACACAGGAGTAAAACCAGGAGACCTAGCCAGTAGGGCCTGTGCCTGAATTTGGGGTTGGGAGAGTAAATCCTATCTCCCACGAGGGCTAGTAGGTCTGCCTCGCACAGCTTATGTGGACCACAGTGTAACACCCCTACATGTTCCTGAAAGGCTTCGTGGCCTAGGCCCACTTGGGGGACCCTGGGGAGGCTGTCCAGGCAAGAGAGAGAGCGCAGGAACCCTCGCTCCTCGAGGCAGAACACCTTTCTCAGAACCTTGAAACCCAAGGGGAGCCGCTGTCATCTTCCAGTGAGTAGTAGCGAGTCGCTCGTGATTGTTTCTTTCAGGCTCCTTCCCGGGTTGCGGCTCTCTCGATTTCCACAGGCTGGGAAGATAAAATCCGGGCCCGGGGTTGGGGTAGGAGGCTAGCTCACAGAACTGTGCTCTCGACTTTGCCTACCAAGTTCACTGTAGTCCCAGAGTGTACCCCTTCTCCCCAGGCCACACCCCGCTGGGGCTGAAAGGCCAGTCTCCTTCCTCATTGGCTCAAATCTCGAGTTTCATGGGGAGAGGGCACATATTGCCAAAGTCACTAAACATCCCCCCCCTCCCACACACACACACACACACACACAAAGTCCCATAAGGAGAACCTAAACACAGGATTCCCA
>NC_045030.1:6424299-6427082 GCF_008632895.1 Mastomys coucha | reverse complement strand
AGCAAGGTGATGTAGGTCTGCTGGGCGAAGATCAGGAGGCAAGGCGACGACTTGGCTTAAAATGAATATGAAAGGAAAGACGTAGACTTGCTGGTGTTTCCTGAAGGCCTAGAGTTACTCAAAACGAGGTGAGGGGTGCCCTGTAGTCTTCCCTGAACGATTCAAGCAACCCTACTGGCCTGGGGTGGTGGCCAGGTGCAAAAGGGATAAAGGCTTAGGATGAGCATTACCTAGCCTCTCTAATTTGGCGCGGGGTGGGGTTAGAAGTGGTGTAGTGGAGAGGCTCTGCTTGAGCTCCACAGGCCTTCCTCTCACTTCCTTGGCTACTCGGTCTCTGACTAGGGCTAACCAGCCTCCAGCTCACTTACTGCCTTAACCCTAAGCCATTCCGCCCGGATGCCCAAGCTGGATCTCCAGGCTTCCCCCTGCCTGGCAGCCTCGGCTCTTCCCCTTCGTGATTTAACCGACGTTCAGAAAGCGTGTTTACCTCGGCAGCCTTGGGCGACTGGGTCTGCGGAAAAAGCCCCTACGCCAGCGCCGACCAGTAGGGGGGGATTGTCTTATAGATTATTTTTCCTCCTGGTTTTTGTTTTGTTTTGTGTTTTTTAAGCCAGAAGGCGAGGTTGGAGAGGGGGTGGGGTGGCGTGTTGCTGCTGTTTTCGAGAACACTGTGTTTGAAAGAGAAACAAAAGCCGTTTTAGGGGGTTGCAAGGCTGTTTTTGCATATAAAGAAGTTCAATGAATACCTAGGGGCCCCCAGCAGTGATAAACTAAACGCTCGGCGGATTTCGACTATTAGCAGTTAATCTGTTATCTGCGGTCACCAAACAAGTCCTAAGGCTCCAAGGATACTGAATTCCTGTTTCCATTGAACCCGGATCTGTTGGGCACATCCAATGCCCATAGTTTCTTCCAGGGCAAATCCAGTTTTGGAGAACTGGGTTTCCCAGGTTTGAGCACTGATTTGAGGTCTCATTAGATTCTTGTACGTAGTCAAAGATCTGCCTGCATCGCCGCTCGGACTCACGCCCTGTCTGTTTGATTCAGAAGTGTCTTTAAAATGGTTTCACAACCCCCCTCCAGTTTCTCAGGCCTCTGAATTTTGCACGTAGTGGGCCTCCAAAAATATTAGCAATGTGTGATGAAAACTAAAGTGAATCTCTGGGCCTGGAAGACAGACTGATACACAGCCTCGTCCTGGGGAGCCTATTCGGGTGCCCAGACCTCCCCTTGGGCCGCTGCAGCCTGCGTTCATCTTCGGCCTCCGCGGGCCAGGGCGGGCGGGGTAGGCCAGAAGGCACTAAGCGCCTGGAGCCTGCACGATGATAAATATTGCGCAGACAGCCCATAAATAATTTGCATTATGTTCAGCTGACAACGCAGGGCGATTAATTTTAATAGCTACATATTTGCCTGGGCTGCTGCTTTCGTAGGCCCGGTAATGAAAGGCGAGAGGCCGCCCTGGATCCGTGCTCATGGTTCCGGAAGGCAGCCGGGAGGAATGGGAAGAAGGCTCGATGCGGTTTCTCCTCCAGGCAGTCCCCAGGGATCCCCGGTCCCTGCCCCCTCCCCCTCCGCCCTCTGCGCAGTGTAGGAGTGGGGTGCGCGCGAAGCTCAAGTAACCCCGAGGCCTCAAGCAACAGGAGCCTCCATAATGACGCTGCAATTTGTCTGGGTGGGGAGAGCCACTTGTGGACAGGGAGATCCCGCGGGGGTGGGGCATGCTTCCCACCTAGACCAAACCCCGAGTGAATTCGGAGGTGTGGGGGGTCACAGTCCCCTTTGGTCCTCGAGGAAGTGCTGAGGTTTTCCAATGCGCCTGCCTATTTGCCAGTGGATCTTTAGCTTGGCGAGGGCTTTGCCGACCTCAGGGCAGGAGCAAGGGCCAAAACAAAGCCCTGGGGTCGGCGTATCCTGGCCTCTTTATGGGTTCAGAGTCCTCTTTGCCCATCCCGCACCGGAGAGAAGCTCCCCGCCCCCCAATACTACTGGCTGCAAAGCACAGCCCATGGAAAGGATGGAAAGAAACGGTCCGGAGCAGCTCTTTAAAAGAGGGGGCGGGGAGGAGAACGCGGTGAGCAAGGCCACAACACGGAAGCCGCTGCAGTCCCGCGGTGGCCCGGGGCGTGCGTGTGCGTGTCGATGTGTGCGTTGCGATGACAAAGCCCCGCTGCCGTCAGCAAGCTCCAGGCTGCTAGAGCGTGGGTGGGGGAGGGGAAGAGAAAGTAGTAGGAGGTGGAACCCTCGCTCACGTAGGTAGCGGGGAGCTGAAGCTTCTCTGGAGAAAGAGTTCATTCATGAGCCACAGGAGTCTCCCCTGCCCGGCCAGGTGGAGCTGGCTAAAGCCAGCACCTGTGTATTTGCCTTTTTGGAAACAAGCAAGCGCATCGATCATTACCATATTTTAATTGCCTTTCTCAAAGGTCATCTCTAATTATGGGTTACTAGAAGGGCTGGCTAAGGGGGTCTGCAACCCCTTAGTGTGTGTGTGTGTGGGGGGGGCCTCTGAGACAATGCTCCTAGCTCTGATAGAAATGCCATTCCGAGGGTGTCCGCGAGCGCCTGCAAGACTGTCACGACATGCTGGATCCACGCAGACCAGGCTGCGTGCACAATAAAAGCCGAGCAGGCGGCAGAGGGCCGTGCAGACCCACGGGTTTTCTTTTTAGAAACGGTGGTGCGAAGAGACTTGACAATAATAACACGCAGCAGGATTAAACCAGGGCGGGAAGAAGAAAATGCATTTTCGTTTCTAGGACTGAGAGGGTGTTTAACCCATCCGA
>NC_045030.1:6422587-6424224 GCF_008632895.1 Mastomys coucha | reverse complement strand
TGCCCACGTAGAGACAGGTGCGGGACGTACTGCGGCTTGGGACAACCTATTTTTCATATTAATCTCTTATCTTCTTTAAGCATGGCTGTCCATTAGAGTGAGAGCAAGCATTTTTAATGTTTATTCTTTTGTTTTATGGGAAATTATATCAGACTAGTTGAAAAGAAAGAAAAAACGGTTGAGGTAAGGTGGTCTTTTTTTTTTTTTTTTAAACTTTTCGAAAGTGTGCGTTTTTGGCTGTTTCCTCCTCGCCCCCGCCCCCTTCTTTTTAAATCACTTTCAGAAACTCTTGAGGAAAAAGGCTGTACTCGGGGAGCGGAGCAGAAGGGCCTCGGGTTCTTGGGACGGGATTGAAGCGGGTAGAAATCAGTAAAGAGCTGTTGGGGAGAGGTGGGCACCCGCCATACCGAGCTTGACTTTCTCAGAAGAGCCTGGCACTTGTGAGTCACCAGCCAGCCTGGTTCTGGGAATGCCGCTTGCTGGAGCCAGGGCCTGGGTCAGGCGTCTTGGAGAGTTGGAGGGTCTTGACTGCCTCTGCTTCCTGCCTGCCCCCACACCTGGCCTCCTGGCCTCACCAGCAGCCAGCTCTGCTGGGAGGAAGGCAGAGCCAGATGACTGGTCCAAAGCCCCAGAGACCGCCTGGCTTTCTCCTCCCCTGTAATCATAACCAGATGCACTTAAACGCCTTTCATCAGAGGAAGCCCAAAGCCCTTTAACAGGCAGCAATGAAAACCTTGCAAGGGCCTATCAGCATTCGTGTTCGGGGGCCCCTGAGCCCATTTCTCAACCAAGTCAGCCTGAGGTTGCCAGAGTCTAAGCTTTCTCCTCCTGTACCTCTGAGGCCAAAAAATGTTACCTAATCAAGTCAGTTGGGGGTGCCAGGGTTGCTGGTAGGTGTGTGGGTACAGACCCCATAGAAAGAAACAGGCATATAGGGAAGCCAGCAGCTAGTGCTGAAAGGTGTGAGCAGATTAGTAAGGTGGAGCTACTCAAACTCTCCCTCTATGCCACTGCTCCCGACTAAACTCTCCAGAGTTTAATAGTTGCAAGAGCAGCTACTATGTTATTTATCTGTAGACCCTGGCACAAAGTAAGCCATTCAAATGTTTGGGCAATAACAGCTGTGGTGGGGAAGCAAGATATGCTTAGGTTGGTTTAACATAAAAGCTCTGTCCCAAACACTGTTTAATCTCCTGGGACCTTGGTTTCCTCATCTGTAAAATGGGCATGAGAATGCCTATGTTCACAAGGTTGGGAAAACATCAGATGAAGGAATTGCACAGGAAGTTCTAGGAAGGTCATAAAAAACTCTCAGTAAATATCCTGCCTTTGTCCTTTAAGAAGGATGGGGAGGGGGCTGGCAAGATGGCTCAGCGGGTAAGAGAACTGACTGCTCTCCCAAAGGTCCTGAGTTCGGATCCCAGCAACCACATGGTGGCTCACAACCACCCATAATGAGATCTGATGCCCTCTTCTGGTGCGCCTGAAGACAGCTACAGTGAATTATGCAGGAGCAAGCAGGGCTGGAGTGAGCAGGGCAGCAGAGGTCCTGAGTTCAATTCCCAGCAGCCACACACATAATGGCTCACGGCTGTCTGTACAGCTACAGTGTACTCATACACATAAAATAAATAAAA
>NC_045030.1:6421432-6422395 GCF_008632895.1 Mastomys coucha | reverse complement strand
GGGGAGGACTGGGAATGCAGCCTGGGGAAGGGGCAGGGACTGTAGCCCCTAGCTGAGTCTAAGTCTTGCTGGCTTGGAGTTTGAATTACAAGAAAGGATTGCATATAGGATTGGTGGTCTAGTAATGGGTGCTTTGAGGCCCACTTATAGGTAGGTGGCTTATGGTGTAATCCCCGTACAACATGAGCTAGCCTGGGTTATATAGTGAGCTCTAGGTGAGGTACAGTATGAGACTACCTCAATCCCCCTGAAAATGTGCATTAGAGGCACAGGCAGGCCACCCCAAAGCTGTGAACAATTGGAGGGAGCCTTTCCAGCCTTCGGTCTTAGTTTCTAGTCAGGGGGCTAAGATTCCTGCTCTGAGGCCAGGCTGCCAGAGAAGAGTGACCAGCAGCTGTGGTCTAAGAGATGCCCCTTCAGTCTTGACCCCTGCGTGTCTATCATGGTTGTATTTAATTTAGTCTATCCCTAGCATTAGACAGGGAAAGGGTTGGGTTCTGCCTGGTCCTTGTCATTGTTGTTCCGAATTCTGGCTTGTTCTAGAGCTCCCCAGTTCTTAGCCTCCCCAACCCTGTCCTCACCGGACACCCACAATTCAGCCATTTTTTTTCTCTCCTCATTGTAGGTTGTATTACTTGCAACACTGGGGATCAAACCCAGAGCCCTATGAATGTCTGACAAGAGCCTCCTTCTTATGTTTGTTATTCACTGAGCAGGTTGTCTTAATCTGGACTAGAATTTGCAGATATGGCTAATCTCAAAAGCCAGTTTGCTTCATCCTCTCCCTAGGAGGCTAGAATTACAGATGAGCCCTCAGGTCTACTGGGCATTTCTGTGGATTCTGAGGATCTGAACTCTAGCCCTGAGCACATGTCTGGTATAAGCTTTAACCTTGAGCCACCTCCTGGCACCCACCCCTCACCACCAATGAAAATACCTTTCTTTCCTTCTTTTTTTTTTTTT
>NC_045030.1:6410175-6420637 GCF_008632895.1 Mastomys coucha | reverse complement strand
TCTACACACACACACACACACACACACACACACACACACACACACACACATTCTCTCTTACTTTGGTGGGGTGGTGAAAGTGATATTGAGACAGGGTTTCTCTGTATAGCCTTGGCTGTCCTGGAACTCACTCTGTAGACCATGCCTCTGCCTCCCAAGTTCTGGGATTAAGGTGTGCACTGAACTTTGTATTTTTGAAAGTGGGGGATTTGCGATCTCAGATGTCCCACCCTCCCTCCTTTTTAGTTCTGTTCTTCCTGCCTTTCTTTTACAGTGCTAGAGATAGAAACTGGGGCTTTGCATGTGCGTATGCCTGTGCACATGCAGAGGTCAGAGGACAACCTGCTGGGAGTTGTTTTTTTCTCCTACTATGGTCAAGAGAATGGAATTGGGCCCTCAGGTTAGATGGCAGGCACCTTTACACTCTAGATGAGCTGTTTAGCTGGTCCCCACTCTTGTTTTTCACCTATCCGTCCTTTCTGCATGGATTTAGCAAGGCTCTGTGCAGTGGTCCTCTCCTGCCACATGTCAGTTGCAGGGAAGGAAAAGAATAGCTCTCCAGGCTGCAGTCATGGAGGGGCGTATTTGTGTCTCCTTATGTCTGGCTGTTGGCTGGACCCTGAGCTAGACACCCCATTGAAGAAACTGAAGGCCCCCCTTGAGGCCTGAGCTTCCTCACAATATGGTGACCAAAGCGAGTAGTAGGACAGAATTCCTGAGCAGCACCTTGCATACCAAGAACAAGTACTCCAGCAAATTAGGCTGAAACTTGACCTGAACTCGGAAGTCATGCTGTGTCACTCCTGTCCTAGCCACTAGTTGCCATTGAGGTCATAGCCCATGAAAATTCAAGGGGAAAGGATATACACTGCACCCCTCAGGAACAGTGGCAAAGAACTTGTGACCATGGGGGGAGGGGGAACATCTTGTCAGGCACTCTTTTTTTTTCTTTATGATCCAGCAGCCTTGCCTTCTCCCCGAGTCTCCCTTCCCATAATTCCTCATCACATTCTTCCTTCCCCGTCTCTGAGGGCCAGACCAGGCAGACCTCTGCTATATATGTGCTGGGGACCTTGGACCAGCCCGTATATGCTCCTGGTTGATGGCTCAGTGTCTGGGAGCTCCCTAGGGTCTGGTTAGTTGAGATTGCTGGTCTTCCGATGGGGTTGCTCTCCCCTTCAGCTTCTTCAATCCTTTCCTTAATTCAACCATAGGGATCCCTGACCTCAGTCTAATGGTTGGGTGTAAGTATCTGCTTCTGTCTCAGTCAGCTGCTGGTTGGGCCTCTCAGAGGACAGCCATGCTGGGCTCCTATCTGTAAGCACATCATAGCATCAGTAATAGTGTCAGGCCTTGGTGCACCACCCACCCCCACATGAGATGGATCCCAAGTTGGGCCGGTCACTGGACTGCCTTTCCTTCAGTCTCTTCTCCATTTTTGTCCCTGCAGTTCTTTTAGACAGGCACTCTTGAGAGCTAAGCTTAATTAGCAGTGGCTCTAAACAGAATAGTCTACATTCTAATAGATACTTATACCCTCCAGAGGCCTCATAAATTATATGGGGGGCAGGGGGAAGCGGAGAGCTAAAATTAGGCCAGGGGAAAAAGAAATACAGCTATAAGGCAAATATGGATTTTATGAAAAATAGAAAATATCAAAAGACAGCTCTCTCCGTGAGCTTGTCAAGCATAGGGAGGATGGAGGAAGGATTGAGTAGTGGGTCAGACAGCTTTTTGGCATTTCAGCATTGAAAGGGACTAGGTAATGGACGAGACTGCCCATGGCTGCTGTTCTCTTTCACCTGCTATTTGGGGTACAGTGTGAAGCGGCAGTCCTCCATTGTTCCAGGCAATGTTGTCAAGATTGCCTCACAAATAATCCCACACCCCCATATACAGATATCTTTATGCTACAAAGCTAGGAACATCGGCAGCACATTTCCTAAAGTAAGTGTGGAGGGGAAAAAAAAAGAAATGACTTGAATACTTGCTGTTTGTGCCCCCCACCTCCGATGTGGTTTGAAATACTCAGCATGGATAGCGTTGTGACTGGAGGGGTTGGGTACATCTCCAGGGCCCCAGGTTCCCATTATCCTTGTCTCTAACCCCTGAATGGAGAGTTTGACTTCTAATTTCATGCTAGGGGTTTCAGAGGCAGCATAATTGTATTTGCCTCTGCCTTTGATCTGCTATTTCATTGTGGCTCTGACTAGGAGACAGAGATAAAAATGTGCTGGAAAAACATGATTTTGTCTGGCTTTGGAATTTGTGGTTATTATTTTCTCAGGCTCCCTTACGATGACACACCTTCCCTAGATTTCAAATCAGAATCATTTCTCCCATTTTTGAACATCCAAAAGTTCTCTCTGGGCTCTTGTCCCTTCCCCTAGTGAAGATATCATTTAAAAAACACTTATTATGTGTATGGGTATTTTTGCCTACATGTATGTTTGCATATATATGTGCATGGTGCACCTGCATAGGCCATAAGAGGGGGTTGGAGCCCCTGGAACTGGAGGTACAAATGGCCATGAGCAGCCATGTAGATACTGGGTATTGAACCCAGGCCTTCTGAAGAGGCAACCAGTGCTCTTAACTACTGAGCCATCTCTCTGACCCCGATAAATATAACACTTTCAGCAAGGAATTGCTCTCATGTTTTAGATCTGAGTGGAAACTAAAGTCCCTACTGAGTAGAGAAGTCATAGGTGACCCCTGATTCCCCCTTTGCTGTCATTGCCAGCACTTGCCAGTATGTATCTGGTTTTCCACAGCTTCCTTAAGGTGACCAGGGTCTGCCAGTCTAGTTCTTACAGTAGAAACAAAATAAACTCAGAGTTAACAGGAATCTTGTGGGTCAGAGCTAAGCCACACTTGGGTGTAGCCCCCGAAGTAGCTGGCTTCCCAGGCAGGGGTCATCTTAGCAGGTTGTGTAGTTTCTGTGCTGCACGGTGATCCCCAGCCAAGCCAGAGAATGGGGGCTGGAATTCATGGGTGCCGTTTCCTAATTCCTACAAAGTTAGGAAATAGGCTAGGGATGTGGAGCAAAAAGAGAATCCTACCCTGCCTCTGATCAAGAAGAAAAAACAGGTGACATAAGGCAGGACTGCAGGCAAAAGATTTCCTAGGAGCACAGTATATTAGCCTAAGGTTACAAGCCAGTGTTGACCAGCTCCTTGGAGCAGTAGACCCCTACATAGGCTTTCTTTTTCCTTTTTTTTTCTTTTTCCTTTCTTTTTTCCTTTTGTCATCTCTCATCTACAGGCTCTGGTGTTCTTCCCTTACTGGAACCACTCTCTGCTCTGCATTAGAGGGGCAAAGGATAGTTTTGAAAGTAAGGTGGGATGATTTGGGATGAGGCAAAGAGTTTCTTTGGTTTTGAACATGTGGCCTCTAAGATGTGCTGATGACGACAGCTCTTTGTGTATTTGGTCTAAGCATTACAAAGTGGTACAACAGAGTTCAACATCTTTACGAATTTCTGGTAAGCCACAGGCCACCCTACAGAGCTGGAGTAGCTCAGAGAGTGCTAGGGTGCCTAGTATGTACAAGGAACTGGGTTTGGGGGCCCCAGAAACTGCACCACACACAAATGAACACAACTTTGAAAGGAAAGGTATTCAGATGTAAATCTGCTTCTCTCCAGAGAAAGACAAATTTAAACATAAGTGCCTATTCTACCCTTATAACCAGAAATACATAGACCAGGCGCAGGGAGTTCATCCCCTTCATGGGTGAACATGTGTTCATAAGTGTGTGTGTCCATCCTGTGGCCTCCCCTTTTTCTCCTCTGTGCTGAGAATGGTACTTAGGACTTCTTGCATATTAGGCAATCATTGTATCTCTGAGCCACATCCCCAGGCTGCTTGCCTACCTCCTTCTACACTGTGGTCATCCCGACCCCACACTCCACCCTCACCCCTGCACAAGGACTTTGAACAAGTTGAGTGGTGGTATGTTGAATGGACATCAGTTCCATCATGGTGACTGGGAATTCTCAAACTTTTACTATTCTAGATACTTAGGTATCCCACCTCAGGTTTTGTTTTTGTTTTTGTTTAATAGAAGCTTATGTATCTCATCCTCAAAGTCCTATACAGTCAAAGATAACTGTAAACTTCTGATCCATTCTGACTCTTACCTCATCAGAGCTAGAATTACAAGCATATGCCACCAGGACCTGTGGTGGTCTATGCTGGGGATTGGACCCAGGGCTTCATAAATGCTGGCCAAGAACTTTACCAACTAAATTACCTCCCCAGGACTAATCCAGTGTCATCTTCATCTATTGATGTCTTAAGATGGTAAAGAAAGATTTTAGGTATCTAAATTTTTCCCTGTCCTCATTGTGGTGTGAGATCTCACGATATTAAAATTGTTCCCATAGTTAATAATCGTAATCACATCTTATAATCACATAGAGGTTGTTCATTGATCAGACAAAAGAATTTCAGTGATTACATTTCCTCTTGTTTTTTTGTTTTTGTTTTTTTTTTTTTTTGAGACAGGGTTTCTCTGTGTAGCACTTGCTGTTCTGGAACTCACTCTGTAGGTCAGACTGGCCCTGAACTCACAGAGATCTGGCCTGCCTCTGCCTCCCAAGTGCTTTGCCATATTTCCCTTTATGTACATATTTAGGTATTGGTGCTAGCTTAATGGTTAAGAGCACTCGCTGCTAATCCAGGGGCCCAAGTTTGAGTCTCAGCACCCACATAGCAGCTCACAACCATAGGTTATTCAAGTTCTAGGAGATTCAGTGCCCTCTTCTGGCCTCCACAGGCACCAGGCATGTACATGGTACACAGATACATGCTCTTAAAATACTAGAAGATACATTAGAAAAATATCTATTTTATCCTCTCCCTCTTCCCCCCCCCTCCCCGTGTGTGTGTGTGTGTGTGTGTTTGTGTGTGTGTGCGTGCATGTGGGTTCAGGTGGCCATAGAGGCTAGAAGAGGGCATCAGAGCCCCTTAGAGTTGGAGTTGAACTAGGAAAAATGAGTGTTGGGAATCCACCTCTAGTTCTCTGCAAGAGCAGCAAATACTCTTAAGGGCTGGGCTACTTCACCCTGGTTAACATTCAAATCTTGTTCACTGTCCCAGCCCTCAAGATATAGAAGAGACTGACCTCAAACTTGTCAAGATCTGTCAGCTTCAGCCTCCGTGTACCACCATGTTCTATGCTAGTTGCATTTTCTTTCTTTCTTTTTTTTTTAAAATGATTTATTTATTTCATGTATATGAGTACACTGTGGCTGTTTTCAGACACACCAGAAGGGGACATCGATCCCATTAGAGATGGCTTTGAGCCACCATGTGGTTCAAAGCCATCAGGACCTCTGGAAGAGCAGTCAGTGCTCTTAACCACTGAGCCATCTCTCAGCCCATTGAAATGGGGTCGGAGTTTTACTGATTTCAAATGGAATATTTTGGTTGAAAAGGGCTTCTTTACTACCCACTTAATGTCAGGAGCTTTGCAATGAATCCAGAGTTTCTCATTCTTTGTGTTTCCCTTAGTTTAAATAAACCACCTTTTTTCCTAAACAGCAGCCTTTCTGGAGTAATTCCCTGATTCCTGAAACTTGGGAACTATTGTTTGTTAGTAAAGTTTATTGTTTGTATGTATGTATGTATGTATGTATGTATGTATGTATGTATGTTTATAGACAGGGCTTCTCTGTGCAGTGCTGGGTGCCCTAGAACTCACTCTGTAGATGAGGCTATCCTCTAACTCACAGAGATCTGCCTGCCTCAGCCTCCCCGGGAGTGCTGGGTGCCACCACACCCTGATTACTATTAATAAATTCTTATCCTTCTTCCACAGCACTGATCTATACTTCTAGAGAATAAAGGTTATTTTAAAAATAATTTAAAAAATAATTTAATGGATTCTTCCCCCAGGCCTTTGATTTACATTTACGTCAATTTCACAATTCTTTTATTCGTATCTAGACATTTGCAATTCTGCTTTTCCACTAAGATTGTAAATTGCTAGAAGACCCAAGGTGTCTTTTCCCCTAAGTTTCCCCTCAATGCATTTTACATCAAACAAACAAAAACAAAAAACAAAAACAAACAAACAAACAAAAAAAAAAACCCGGACACATAAAGTTACATCCTTCTCCAATCCAAGGCCCTTATAAACCTTGGTAACTTTCCAGTCCTCTCTTGTCCTGAAAGAGCATGGCCTGGGAAGCCCTTGGGTGCTAGAGACTGTGCTACAGGCCTCACCACCCCCACCCCCGACTTCATTTGAGGACTGAGGCTCAAGTTGGGCCACGGGGACCAACCACTCTGTGCCCCAGTTGCTAACGTGCTGGCCATCTCCGCAGTCGGAGAACAAGAGGCGGTTAGTCGGAATTAAAACCCGCCCTGGCGACTCGGGGACGGAAGCTCGCCAGCCGCGGCTTCCCTGAAGGTCGCAGCTCTTCTGTCGCCCGTGGGGAGAGGGTCCACGTGGCCCTCAGTGGGGAGGGGGTTCCAGAGGGAGCGCAGGCAGCACGTTTCGTGAGCTTGGGGACAGTCGCCAGGTCCCCTTCCGCCAAAGCCTGTGGCTCTGTGCAGCCACCGCCGGGGGCAGCGCGGCCTGCGCCTCCCGGTCAAGATGGCGGCGGGCGCGCAGCCACGCGGGCCACTGGCGCCCGAGAGAGGTGGCTGCAGTCCCCCAGGCCGGCGCCGCCGCGCTCGCTGTCCCCGGGCGGGAAGCCGCACCTCCTCTGGCGGGAGCAACCCACGGGCTCAGTTCCTCCACTTTTTCAGACGGCCCCAGTGCTCAACGTCACACCAGATCACTTTTTCACCTTCCCCCTGCCCCCAATACGCCGGGGGACTCCTGCTAATTAGGAGGTAGGGCCCGGACTCCAGGGACAAGGAGTATGAGGCTGGCTTCCACGTCCCACACGGTGGACAGAGGACCAACGGGGACTACTGGGTGCAGGCCACACACCCCAGGCATTTCCTCCAACCTTGTAGCACAATTCCCTAACATTCGTAGCCACTAAGGGAAAACCCCTTTATAAGACAGAGCCCAGAGTCACCAAGAATGTCTTGGAGAATCTATTGTATTATCTAGTAAAAGCTACAGACTAAGTGCGTGCCGCACCCCCTCTCCAACCCCATTGACTCTGACATCGGAGTAGGCTGCCTTCCTCCTAGAAACCTTTGGTCCAATTTATTAGAAATGGCATTGATGAATGCTGCGCATTCTGAGTGATCTCAGGCTGGGCTCAGGTTGAGAGGTCAGGACCCCAACCCCTCGAACACGAACACACGCACACCAGGGAGAGGCTGGCTGGTGCAGGTATCGTCTCAATGTAGGGGGTAGTAAGTACCCAGAAAAGCTTCCCTATTACCTTTCAAAAATGGTTGGTTGGCTGACACCTCCTGTCTAAAGGTTCTGTCTAAAGTTCCCACCTTGCAGATCAGCTCTGGAAAAAAGGCTGAATATGAAGGTTTGGGTTTTGTTTTGAAGTCTTTCTGCATAACATTTGCACTGGCTTGTTATTCTGAAGGAAAACACTTCCTCCACCCACGTCCTCTGCAGCCACACCAACTACGCTTTCCTTCTTCGGCAGCTCCCTTTAATCGCCTCTCTCTTGTCCCGGTTTAGGCAGCCCCTCAACACTTTGTTCAAGTACAGCCATAAACCCTAGGCTAAGCCTAATCCTCTGTGGTCCTGACCTTCCCACTGTGGGCCTCGAATCAGGCCGGTCCTCGGGTCTCCTGCTTCATTAGGTTCAATGCTGCTGCTAGTTGTATTCCAACTGTGCTTTCTCTCCTCTGTGCACTTGATGCTTTTCTAACCGACTGTTTCACCCAAAAGGAAAAAAAATTCAAATAAATCAAATAAAAATAAACAAATCGTATACAAAATCAGAGGTTCAAAACAGTCCATGAACGCAAGGGTCTGGACTCTGAGTTGGGTTCATCTCACCATTGAAACCAACTGTGAAAAAAATTTTTTTGATACAGGGTCTATGTAGTCCTGACTGCCCTGGAACTCGCTCTGTAGACCAGATGGGCCTCAAACTCAGAAATCTGTCTGCCTCTGCCCCGGGAGGGCTGGGATTAAAGCTGTACCCAACCTGGGCAGGCTTAACCATCCTATTTCTAAAGCTTTCACGGAGCCCTGGCACCTAACTAAAGTCTCTCCAGGTGCCTGGAACACCTCACCAGCACCACCACCCCTAGTCTCTGTCCAGCTCAGCCCCTCACTGGAAGCACTGTAACCTTAAACATCTAGACAGGCTGCCTGTCGGGCTGGTTTCGGTGACGACTCCCAGGAGACAGCAGCCTGGAGCAGTAGGCCCCATCTGCAGTGCAGCTGAACGAGTTAAGCTGCCCTAAGCTTGAGTGGTCTGGGGTGGGGCCTGGACCTGAGAGAACCTGCCGGAGCCTTGGGCAAGCAGGGCCTTGGGGGTCCCTAGTTGCAGGGTCTGAGTTCTTTCACAAGTGCTGTTTGAGAGTCCCAGAAGACTCATTCCTGGGGGTCCCTCCTAAACCCGGCCTAGAGGAGGTTAAGAGCCTTCTGTACCTCGGAAAGTTCTAAGACCTAAAACGTTTGAACCCTTGGTAGGGGCCTGGAAGGGGCCACGATGCAGGCAGGCAAGGGAGACTCCGTTCTCCGTGTAACCCCTAGGTGAGCTTGGGTTACTCCAGACAGCAGATAGCGCCCCCACCCCCACCCCCAAGCAAGTGCCAGAACCCAGGGCCTTATAGGTTACTGCTGCCTTAGCCTCACCGACCCCGCCTGGGCCTCACAAAGGCCTTGTGGGGCCCGGGCCGACCAGAAGCGGCCACCATTCCCAGATCTTTAATTATGCTCGGAGACCCTACCCTTCCCCCACCCCATCGCCGGCTTCCAGCCCTTTAATCAATTTCACGATATTAAATATTAATTTCCCGCCAGCCACGCTTTCTCGAAGGAGGGGGGAGGGGACACACAGGGCAAAGCCAAGAAAAGGATGGCTTTGCTAGGTGTGACCAGGGTAACTGGGTGTGGAGGACACGCGGGCTCCTAAGTGACCGTGCCCAGAACTCAGGAGTCACGGTGTTTGCACCCTGCAACTGGGGAACTTGGAGAGTTATGAACACTTAAAGTGCATGTCTTCAGGAGAGGCAGCCAGGTGTGCAGAGTTCGGGTCTACTGGGTGACCACCTCCTGCTCTGCGGCCCCCTCCCACCTCCAGCGGCGAGTCAGGCTCACACGGGCCTGCAGCGCGCTGCGATGATGGATCGCGCCTGGCGGGGGTGATTTGGTGTTGATCGCACATTATCACTGGCAGGTTGGACTGGTTGCTGATGGACGACTTCTAGCGGCGGCAGCAGCAGCGTCTTCAGACACCGTGCGGTGATTCGCTCGCTTTACAAGGGTCTTTCCCCCTACCATCCTCCTCACCACCTACGCATGTCAGGAGAGTCTAGGAGTGAGAGTGAGGGTCTCCCCGTCCCTAAGGCCACCCACCTCGGTTCGGGACCAGGTGTGGGCCGCAGGCCCAGAGAGGAGGAGAACTAAGAGGTCTCTCCTACTTCCTCCCATTTCTCTTTCCCTCACAACCTGCCCACCTTCCGCTTCCCCATCGGAACACGAAGGCCTAGGTCACTTGGCCGGTGATTTCCTCGGTGCCCAGCTTAGTCCGCGGTGGTGCAGTCTCCCTCTCCCAGCCACCCACGACCCTCTCAGGGCTCCCAGCAGCGGAGGCGCTGGGGTGAAGCCCCCCTTCTTGCTTCGTTTTGTAAAGTGCCTGCAAATACAAAAGCGGTTTCGTAATGCCTTCCGTCTGCGAGAGCCGGAGGACCTTGGCTGACCTTTCGGAAACTGATTGCAACTGCCTGTTAACAGCCCGTACTGACCGCACGGAGCGGAGCGGAGGACAATCATTTAAGTGACAGACGGCGAGGTGGCCCCGGCTCAGTTGAGCGGCCTGGTTAAACCCGCCCCTCCCCCCCAGCTACTCCCCCAGCTCCCGGTGCACTGCGGACCGTGGCCAGCTCTCTGGCGAGAGGGGGTGGGGGGCGCACCGTGAGCGCGTGTGAGTGTGAGTGCGTGTCTGCGATTATGGGCCGAAGGGTTAACCCTTTGCGGAGCGCTGCCGGCCTAATCTGCCATTTGCAAAAGAGGAATAAAGAGGGCTGCCTTGTCCGACTATCCCTAATGGGTAAACTGTACCCTCTTAGCGTGACCCGGGCACTGTCCCTGCTGCTGCCGAGGAAAGATCTCGACCCTTGGATCTTCTGCCATGGCGCTATGTAACCTCCCTGTGCTTCCCTCCTTTCCCTTACAGAAACAAGGAATAGCGCGGGGACAGCGCAAAGCGTCCAAAAGCTTCGAGGTTCGCGATGCAGTGGACGTGGGTGTTCCTGGTGTTTTCTGTTTGGGAAACTGGAAAAAGGGGAGGTGGGCTCACAGCGGGAAGGGCAGGTGGGGGAGGGGAGGCTGGTGACAGGGCACCTCGGGCTTCTCT